>NW_025982024.1:0-5134 GCF_021869965.1 Rhincodon typus | reverse complement strand
AAAAAGCTTTTCTGATGAAGGGTCTAGGCCCGAAACGTCAGCCTTTCTGCTCCTGTGATGCTGCTTGGCCTGCTGTGTTCATCCAGCCCTGCACCTTGTTGTCTCGGATTCTCCAGCACCTACTATCTCAGGCCTAACCCTGAATTCCTTTTTCCCTCAAATGCATGTCTGATCTCTTATATGCAACTATACTATTCACTTTTGATGCAGTGCCGTGGGATCATTTATATCTATTTGAAAATCTCACTCAGACGATAACATCTCCACGAATAAAGCCATTTTTGTTTCTTGAGCCTCTGGTGTGGGAATTGAACCAACAACCTACTGACTTGAAGAAGAGTGATCTATCCACTCAGCCACTGCTGGCATTTGATTGTTATGCTTCAATGGGGTAGTGCACTGGAAATCAAGCCCTGCTATTCCCAAAGTCGTCAGAAAAGTTAAAGATTCTTAAAAGTACATAAAATTTCCAATTTACCTGTCTTTTAGACCCAGGTTGGCAGAAAGCACAGACTGGATTTCTGTATTTGACAAGAATGTCAAAATAAGCAGATTCCAAATATAGATAAGCCATTATGAACTGTCGACATACACAATTAAAACTCTAACCCACTTATCAACCTCCTCCTCTGCACAGACATACAGACAGACACAAAAATATATGGGTGAGAAAGACTGAAGAAGAAGTGCAGTAACCCCTGTCCACAGGCTTTGCTGAGAAAATAAGGATGCTGCTTCTTGATCTTCTTTCTCCAGGTACATTCACGCATTTGCAGGAGGCAGAGGGTGGCTGGTTCACACGTTTGAAGGTCTCTGACTTATTAATTATAAGTCACAGCCTGCAGCAACCGAAGCAGGGAAATAAACTGGCTATTTCCAGGCTTGAGATGCTTTTGCCGCAGATCGAAAACAATTCCTCCAGAGGTCCAATGCTTTCTGCCTGAATAGCCTCACCTCCAAGCTGTTCACCTACCTGGGATTCAATCATTTAATTGTTGTCAGGCAGAAGACCTTTGTCATTGATATGTGGTCACTAGTCCATGGACCAATCAGCTACTTGTTGCCAGCCAAATCTCCATGCATACACAATGCCCTTGGCTCCAGCTCATCTGTAACTCGGCTTTCCCCACTGCTTAAACCAACAACTTTGTAAACAACACTGACAATGAGTGTTAGGTGATTTGCTTTTTGTGCAACAATCATTTAACAATACTTGGCATTTAAACCAGTCCTTTTTCCGTTTCAGTCTACAATCAAAAATAAAGAAAAATGACATGGTCTTTACATGATGTAAGTTCATCTTTATATGTTTTTGGGGCCTCTAATGCCCTTCCTGCTGCAGACAGCTTAGCTTCCATCTTTAGGAGTACTTTAGGTATGTTTTAGCTGCTTGTAGTCCTGTGAGTGACAGTGACTAGCAAAGGTGGGAATGATGGGCAGGAGGAAGTGCAAAGTGTTGGAGGTGGGAAGCTTAAGCAGGCTTTCGATTCCTAGTATACTCAATAAATCTAACCTGTTAGGCATGACAAGTCTTTTTTTTAAAAGTTTGGCAAATAGCATATTATCGCCCTATCATTTATGTGTGTAAGAGACAGTGAATGATAAACACGAGATTTCAGATAGCCCCCAGTAAACCAGCAAGAAGTGTGGAGCTGGAGGAACACAACAGGTCAGGCAGCATGAGAGGAGCAGGAAAGTCGACGTTTCGGGTTGGGACCCTTCATCAGGACTGGTGACCATCCCCATACACGCGCCCACTCCTGAGACAGTCTCCACCCCCCGCTCCCAGCTCGAGCTGTACACCTAGCCCCAGCCCTAAGCCCTGCCAAGTATTCACCAACCCCCAGACCTCCCCTTCACTGATGACGAACGGTCAGTCCTCAGCAAAAGACTCATATTCGTTCCCCTGCACCCACACATCAATGAATTCCATACACGTCTGGATGTTGAACTCTTTCTCTGCCGCCTCTGCCTCCATGTCTATTTCTTTGACTGGGAATCTAACCCACCCTCTACTGACCCCTTCTCCCACATCCAACAAACTCCATCCTCCTGGACACCACCCCACGGCCTCCTACCCTCCCTCGACCTCTTCATCTCCAACTGTTGATGCGACATCGAACGCCTCAATCCCTCTACCCTTCTCGCTCACTCCAACCTCTCCCCATCGGAACGTGCAGCCCTCCACTCCAACCACAACCTCACCATCAAACCCGCTGATAAGGGGGGCACAGTAGTGATATGACGCACTGACCTCTACATCATGGAGGCCAGGCACCAACTCTCTGACACCTCATCCTACCGCCTCCTTGATTATGACCCCACCCCGATCACCAAACCATCATCTCCCAGACCATCAATAGACTCATCACCAGTCCTGATGAAGGCTCCCGACCCGAAACGTCAACTTTCCTGCTCCTCTGATGCTGCCTAACCTGCTGTGTTCCTCCAGCTCCACATTGTATTGACTCTGACTCCAGCATCTGCAGTTCTTGCTATCTCCAAACCAGCAAGAAGTCTTGTGCACTATTTATCCTTCAACAACACCAGCAAAGCAGATTGGTCAGTTAATTATCTCCTTTACAGTACTGTTAAGTGCTGAGTGACATAACACATTCATCAGTTTGGCAGAAAATGACATTCAAGAGGTCACAATACATCAGAGCACAGTACTTAGCAACATGGGAATGCCTGCCATTTAAAGGAGTGGGCATTGTTTATGAAGCAGTGCTGAGCAACACATCTCCTGTTTGTCTACTCAGTGTGGTTGTGCAATTTATGTTGCAACCTGTGTGTGACAAAATTGTGCCAAAAATGGTGCCTGGCTGTCCTTCCTCAAACAAACAAAAGAGATTTGACAAACATGTTTTCAAGTCACCTGTCAAGAAGTCTCTCCAAATTTGCTCAAGTCTGTAGGTGATGCTGACCTGCACAAGAAAATCTATGGGCATTCCTCGACACTTGGCAGCATATTAGAGACAGGATCCTAGGGTCTGATCACTTATTAATGTATGATTCCCTGGGAATATAAGACATTCTGTAAGCTGTGTCTCCTTTTCCATAAACCCATCAAAGGAATAATTTCTTGCACATGGCACAATTCAGCTAAGAAACAGTAGCTAACAAGTAAAATACGAATACGCATTGTCTTATTTGTTTAACTAATGAGACATGGAAAGCCATTGGCATGGAACTGAGTAACGGATTGCTATCTCCTTGGGGAAAATCATTTGTGTTGCACACTAATCATGGTAATCTGCCCTCAATATGATATGCAGTGCTTCCCCAGTGTGATGGATATTGGCTTAATTGTAAGAATATCCTGGAATGACTGTGGCTGGTGCTCGAGTTTAAATCATAGTGTTTCTTTTTTCCTTTCTTCTGGGGCTCCCCTTTCTTTTTCTTCATGCTTTAATGTTGAAGAGAGAAGACTGAAAGGTGTCAATTGCATCTTGATGCCGTATTCTAATTGGTTCAGCTGCCAGCTAGAACCCTCTGCCGTCCAAAGTGAAGGCTGTCAATCCTGTCCCAAGTTGCAGACATTAGGATGGCTAAACTCAGCGACACCAGCCCTGCCTAAGGCCTGGAATGTAGGTGAGCATTCACAATGCTCCAATGTAGTTAATATGATTTAGGGGAGGATCTTTTAGGGCCCCAACTCAACTCCACCCAAAACTGCTATTGACCAACTCTTTAGGATGAGCAGACTCTACTTGTTGTGGTATTCTGGATCATTACTAGGCCAATATGGAGGCCACTGCATCTTTCAGCAGGCATAGTTCTGGGAATGTGCTGGATGGAATATCTGGGGGATGTCTGGGAGTTCAGCCAGCTGTGTAAGAAATGGGGAAAAAGTGATAGTGACACTTCTACACATCAGCCCCTCAATGGGTCCTGTCTTCCTCTCCGTGCAGGAGAATCCAGTTCCATCCCATTTTCTTATCTCACCATGTGCATACCCTCATTTCTGAAGAAGGGTCCGGACTCGAAACGTCAACTTTCCTGCTCCTCTGATGCTGCCTGGCTTGCTGTGCTCCTCCAGCTCCACACTGTGTTATCCCCTCCTTAATCTGCCTGGCAACAATATCTGAGAGGTGACCAGTTTATCTGTCTTAGAGGTCGTCTGGCTGAAGGATAGAAAGGACAGCTCCCTCTTGCACAGTGACACAGGAATGTTTCTACTCTCCTGTGAACAGTTTAACATCACATACAAAAGACAGCATCTCCAAACAGTGCAGTACTCTGTCAGCACTGCACTGGGAATGTCAGCCTCAGTTCTCTTAAGGAGGAGTTGAACCCACCACCTTCTGACTTAAAGGCAAGGAAACTGTTCACTGAGTCATAGCTGACACATAATCATACGAAAAGCGGTGTCAAAATGATACAGTTACCAGAAGACAAAATAAATGTGGAAATCAGAAAGAATTAATCAGCAAGATGGCGGCAGAGTAGAACGCTCCTGTTAGAGCTCCTCTACTCCACCTGTTCTTTTTCCTCCTTATTCCTTTCTTTCCTCTTTTTGGTTTCTTCTCTCCCCTCAGCACTGGAGCCGGCAGCAAGTCCAGAGCAGGGAAACCTTGTGCCCCGGAACACTGCGATTAGTGAGCCCCGCAGCAGCACGTGGGGGACACAGCCCCGCAGCAGCACGTGGGGGACACAGCCCCGCAGCAGCACGTGGGGGACACAGCCCTGCAGCAGCACGTGGGGGACACAGCCCCGCAGCAGCATGTGGGGAAGGAGCAAGCACGAGCCAGCGGCACGAGCGGGAACAGGCAAAAGCAGGCAGCCCGAGGCGGCCGACGGTGAGGCCGAGTCCCCGAAGTACCAGTGGGCTGAGTCCCAGAGCGAGGGAGGGGCCAAGTCCCGGAGTGAGGGAGGGGCCGAGTCCCAGAGTGAGGGAGGGGCCGAGTCCCCGGAGTAACGGTGGGCTGAGTCCCGGAGTGAGGGAGGGGCCGAGTCCCGTAGTGAGGGCGGGGCCCAGTCCCGTAGCGACGGAGGGGCCGAGTGCTGGATTGACGGTGGGGCCGTGTCCCGGAGCGAGGGAGGGGCTGAGTCCTGGAGCGACGCTGAGGCCTAGTCCCGGAGCGACGGAGGGGCCGAGTCCCGGAGCGAGGAAGGGGCCGAATCCCAGAGC
>NW_025982023.1:0-5134 GCF_021869965.1 Rhincodon typus | reverse complement strand
ATTTAAAATTAGGTCCAATGAAAAACAATCATTTTCAAGTTTGTGAATGTGATACATTATACATCACAGATACGAAAGGGATTGCAGTCATCTTGCTCGAGTATATGGAAGACAACCGTACACAAACTACACAAGTCTGCACGGATAGAAGTGTAAATTATCATCAGAATTACCCACATGACCTTTTCTTGGGTCCATTCAGAATAAAGTTTAAACAAGGAAAATTAGGTACAATGTGCAAAATCTAAATATATAAAGAACAAAACAAGTCACAATAACAAAGTAAAGCAGAATTTTAGAAACTGGAATGTTCTAGCAGATAAAAAAAATCTCCTTCAACGCAAAATGGAAAGACACAAAACAGTTGGCTTGGATAGCCCGACATTAAGGCAGTAACACAATCAAAGGAATCAAACAACTTTGAACTGTGAACAAGCTACTTGTGAGCTCACTTCAAAGCCAAAGAAATAATAATTAAGAGTTGTGAATTTGTGAAATAAACTACCAGCAATCACAATGAATATTTCATCTTTTGTAAATCATTCGAGAGAGAGAGAGAGAGAAAGGGGAACCTCGATACGGATTGTATGGAAGATGTTAACATACACCAAAACTACTTCCTGTCCATACTGATTGAAAGTCTAGTTTGCTGACAGAAAATAAGTTGCTTCAGTCTTCAAAACTGCAAAACCACAAATTCACCTTCCCACTTCTTGTACTCGTATTAAGTAAAAAAAAAGGAACAAAAGAAAGGCAACTTTATAAAAGTTTTTAAAATCCAAAATAATCAGATGTGCTGACTTTCTTTTCAACAGAATGTATGGACTCAACTTAAAAAACTGAAAGATGAAAAATATATCTATGATGAGAGGATACACACCAGAGAGCTGTTAGATGCGACATTAGTTATCGAAAAGAAAACCAGAACAACAATGAACACCAAAAGTGAACAATAAGATACGACACTGGGCCAAGTGACTCCTGCGTGACAATGAACAGATTTAATACTTTCCAATTCAGGCTAAGTTGGGTTTTAAAAATAATGCTGCAGTTGTTATCAGATTACAGATTGTTCCACTCAGCTTGGAGATGTTCATAATTAGTAATTAGAACACAAGACCAGGAAATTTAGGAGGAGGCAGTCAATCAGCCCATTGAGTCCAGTTGCTTGAATCAGAGGCTGTGTGTTCCAGACAGCTTTATTGAGATGGGACTTTAAGATCTGGACATTTTTCTTTCTTCAGATCTGGACGTTTTTTTCATTCCTTTTGGCTCTGTTTCTTATATTTCTGTCGTCTTTTAAATTCTGGCTTTTGTAACCAAGATGGAACCGGAGAATGTCAACTTTACACACTTTTCACTGGACACCTGTTTTCCTACACTTGAGTACACATGACAATAAAATCTAATTCATTTCTAATCATGACTGATCTGATAATGCTCAACTCCACTTTGTTCTCTTTACCCATAACCCTCTATTCCTTTACTGCTTAAAAATCTGTCCATCTCAGCCTTAAGAATACTCAATGCTCCAGCACTTACAACTCTGTGGTAAGGAATTCCATAGATTCATTACCCTCAGAAAATAAATTCCTCCTGATATATCTCTTCAATGAGAAATCCCTTGTTCTGAAATCATGTCTCTGGTCCTAGACTCTCCAACAAGGGCAGACAACTTTTCCACATTTATCCTGTCAAGGCCCGAAGGAAAATACAGGCTCAATCTCTTCTTATAAGTCAGTCTCCCATTCCCACGATCAATGAACCTTGTCTAATGGATTGCCTCCAATGCCCATACATCTTTCCTGAAATAAGGGGAGGAAAACTGTTCACAATGTTCCTCAAAGAATTCAAAGGAATTTGTTCAGCATGATTTCCCCTTCATGAAGTCATGCAGGCTAAGTATTTCTAAATGCTCTGCTATTACATCCCTTATCACAGACTCTTAACATGAGTTAAGCTAACAGACCTATTTGAGTTTCCTTCCACTTTTTAAATAAAGGTGCGACTTTGGTTATTTTCCAATCCTCCAAGACATTTTCAGAAACCAAGGATTCTTAGATGATTACGACCAGTGTATCAATCATCTCGGCAGCTGCTACTTTTCATTGTTGGATACAACCCATCATGTCGAGAGGACTTTGGAGATCTTTAGCCCCATTAGTTATTTATTTCTTTCGCTCCTTTTCTGCCTTGGATAATATAGTATTTTTGGAATGCTATTGGTATCTTCTACTGTAAAAGACTAAGGTAAAGTAGTTATTAGATTCCTCTGCCATTTCCTCGTAACCCATTATTATTTCCTTAGCATTGTTCTCCAAAGGGCCTAGGTTAACATTGACCTCTCTTTTCCTTCCTATATATTTAAAACAACTCATGCTGTCAGTTTTGATATTACTTGCAAGTTTATTCTCAAAGTTTATCTTCTCCTTCTTTATTGCTGGTTTTGGTCATCATTTGTTGGTTTTTAAAACTTTCTCAATCCTCTGCCCTATCAGTAATCTTTGCCACAATATATGTTTTTTTTTTCTTTTAATTTGATGAATAGATTATCTTGAACATTAATATAACTTCTGAGAGAATTGATGAAAAGAGGTGTCAGCAAGCACTTTGTGCAGTGCTAAAATAGAAACAAGTACCCCACAATATGAAGAGCAATAACAAGTGGAAGAAGCCTGGAACTGATATTTTCTGGATGCTCAAGATGCTAAACTCAGGAGGGATGAGAGCTAAAGCAATTTAGAATCGCTAACTGTGAGCATTATTGAAATCATTGATCTGGAGGCTGTTTATGGTAGGGAAAAGTAGTATCAAGACAAAATAGGTCTGGAAAAGTAGGGGTTGAGAAAATAAAACCAAGTCAGCTGACAATTCTGCTAATAAGGGAAAGCAAAAGAGTGTGCAATGGAAGCAACAGAGATGGAGAGTAAGAGCTGGAGTTTAGGATACCAGAAGTAGATTGTAACAAAGCAATTGAAATACTTGAGAAATGATTTTGAATTCAGTGTGCAGGGGACAGCGGTACCAGAGAGGTTGGGAAAGACTAAAATAGGAAGCAAACAGGGCTCAGCATGGGCTGGGATTAGGGTCTCCGACTGTGATTAAGTATATGCCTGGAAGTTTCATTACATGATTTGCCCACACATTATAAGACCATAAGATCATAAGACATCGGAGCAGAAATTAGACCATTCAGCCCATCGAGTCTGCTCCGCCATTCAATCATGGTTGATAAGTTCCTCAACTCCATTCTCCTGCTTTCTCCCTGGAGCCCTTGATCCTCTTGATAATTAGGAACCTATCTATCTCAGTCTTAAATGTACTCAATGAACTGGCCTCCACTGCGTTCTGTGGCATTGAATTCCATAGATTCACCACTCTCTGGCTGAAGAAGTTTCTCCTTATCTCCGTTCTAAAAGGTCTTCCCTTTACTCTAAGGCTGTGCCCTCGGGTCTTAGACTCTGCTACCAACGGAAGCATCTTCCCAACATCCACTTTGTCCAGGCCATTCAGTATTCTGAAAGTTTCCATTAGATCCCCCCTCATCCTTCTAAACTCCAATGAGTATAGTCCCAGAGTCGTCAAACGTTCCTCATATGTTAAGCTTTCGTTTCCTGGGACCATTCTCATGAACCTCCTCTGAACCTGCTCCAGAGCCAGGACATCTTTCCTGAGATATGGGGCCCAAAACTGCACACAATACTGCAAATGTGGCCTAACCAGAGCCTTATAAAGCCTCAGTAGTACATCCCTGTTTTTATATTCAAGTCCTCTCAAAATAAATGCCAACATTGCATTTGCCTTGCTGACGACTGACTCAACCTGCAAGTTTACCTTGAGAGAATACTGGACGAGAACTCCCAAGTCTCTTTGCACTTCAGACTTCAGAATTTTCTCCTGATTTAGAAAATAGTCCATGCTTTTGTTTGTCTCACCGAAGTGCATGACCTCAAACTTTCCCACCTTGTACTCCATCTGTTGCTTCTTTGCCCACTCTCCTAACCTGTCCAAATCCTTCTGTAACCTCACCACCTCCTCAATTCTACCTGTCCCTCCACCTATCTCTGTATCGTTTGCAAACTTAGCCAGGATGCCACAGTTCCTTCATCTAGATCATTCCAGCTATTACTTGGCTAACACACCCATCCTTCTGAGGTACTCCATTCCATCCCAATTGGTAACCAAAAGGATTCATTGGATAATGCTCAGACTTACAGCCAAACATCCATTTTGCCTACTTTCCATGTTTTTTTCTGACAAAAACAGAAATTTTTTTAAATATGACAAAACGAATTTTAACATTCCTGTGATTTTCCCCAGAATTGCACATTGCATTGTCATGGTATTGATCTTCAATTCCTTATGATTGCACACCAATGCTGGAGAATTAGCAACCCCAGCCAGGACGTACACCAGAGTTTTTAGACCACTGGGGTTTGAGTCGGGTCAAGCTCAGGAGGCCACCAGTGAAAGTATTCGAGGAAGCAAAGCCGGAGGCAACACAGCTGGATGAGCAGATGTTTGATGAGGATGAAACTTCAAATTGTATCCATTATCTCTCAATAAAATGGGGTCCCAAAATTGTGCACCAATCGGTGTAACCTACGTAAACAGAAAGAATCAGTAGATTCAAGGGGTAAAATTATGGAGTTTTTAAAAGGTTAGCCAAATAAGTCAAATTCAGTTATCTCAACATCTAATCTATAGTTTGATGTCAAAATAGCAACCTGACACAATTACTTGTGGAATTAAACACTGACAGAAAGCAAAGGCTAAAGTTGATACATAAACACTGACCCCGAGACTACTTGACTGGTGGAAAGGCACAGTTTTTTTTTTGTGATTCCCAACTTCATAAACAATTCAAAACAATGATCACCTACTGGAATCTAATTGAAAAGTTCTGGCATTACTGCACTCAGATTTTAATATTGCTTCATAATTGAAGGTCGCACCTTCAGTTTGAACCCCAAACTCCAGAAAAACCTAATATTTTAACCAAGCTTTCATTCATCTAATACCACATATGACTAGGAATCATACTTTGTTTCATTATGCTGATAAGCGCCTCGGAATCTTGAGTTTTGTTGCATTTCAGACACTATAAAAATATTTGTTGATGATACCTGTAATG
>NW_025982022.1:0-5135 GCF_021869965.1 Rhincodon typus | reverse complement strand
TTGAGTTGCTGTTCCTGCAACCTTCGGGTGGCATCGTTGTGGCACTGCAGGAGGCCCAGGATGGACATGTCGTCTGAGGAATGGGAGGGGGAGTTGAAATGGTTCGCGACTGGGAGGTGCAGTTGTTTATTGCGAACCGAGCGTAGGTGTTCTGCAAAGCGGTCCCCAAGCCTCCGCTTGGTTTCCCCGATGTAGAGGAGGCCACAACGGGTACAGCGGATGCAGTATACCACATTAGCACATGTGCAGGTGAACATCTGCTTGATGTGGAAAGTCTTCTTGGGGCCTGGGATGGGGGTGAGGGAGGAGGTGTGGGGGCAGGTGTAGCACTTCCTGCGGTTGCAGGGAAAAGTGCCGGGTGTGGTGGGGCTGGAGGGGAGTGTGGAGCAGACAAGGGAGTCACGGAGAGAGTGGTCCCTCCGGAAAGCAGATAAGGGTGGGGAGGGAAAAATGTCTTTGGTGGTGGGGTCGGATTGCAGATGGCGGAAGTGTCGGAGGATGATGCGTTGGATCCAGAGGTTGGTGGGGTGGTACGTGAGGACGAGGGGGATTCTTTTTTGGTTGTTATTGCGGGGACGGGGTGTGAGGGATGAGTTGCGGGAAATGCGGGAGACACGGTCAAGGGCGTTCTCGACCACTGAGAGCGGAAGTTGCGGTCCTTGAAAAACGAGGACATCTGAGATGTACGGGAGTGGAATGCCTCATCCTGGGAGCAGATGCGGCGGAGGCGAAGGAATTGGGAATAGGGGATGGCATTTTTGCAGGAAGGTGGGTGGGAGGAGGTGTATTCTAGGTAGCTGTGGGAGTCGGTGGGCTTGAAATGGATATCGGTTTCCAGGTGGTTGCCCGAGATGGAGACAGAGAGATCCAGGAAGGTGAGAGAGGTGTTAGAGATGGTCCAGGTGAACTTAAGGTTGGGGTGGAAGGTGTTGGTGAAGTGGATGAACTGTTCAAGCTCCTCGTGGGAGCATGAGGCGGCGCCGATACAGTCATCAATGTAACGGAGGAAGAGGTGGGGTTTACGGCCAGTGTAGGTACGGAAGAGGGATTGTTCCACGTAACCTACAAAGAGGCAGGCGTAGCTTGGGCCCATGCGGGTACCCATGGCCACCCCCTTTGTCTGTAGGAAGTGGGAGGAATTGAAAGAGAAGTTGTTGAGGGTGAGGATGAGTTTGGCTAAGCGGATGAGGTTGTCAGTGGAGGGGGACTGGTCGGGCCTGCGGGACAGGAAGAAGTGGAGGGCCTTTAGGCCATCTGTATGGGGAATGCAGGTGTATAGGGATTGGACGTCCATGGTAAAGATGAGGTGTTGGGGACCAGGGAATTGGAAGTTCTGGAGGAGGTAGAGGGCGTGGGTGGTGTCACGGACATAGGTAGGGTGTTCCTGGACCAAGGGGGAGAAAATGGAGTCAAGATAGGTAGAGATAAGTTCGGTGGGGCAGGAGCAGGCGGAGACAATGGGTCCACCAGGGCAGTCAGGTTTGTGGATTTTGGGAAGGAGATAGAAGCGGGCGGTGCGGGGTTGGGGAACGATGAG
The DNA here is from genome assembly GCF_021869965.1 of Rhincodon typus. Taxonomy (NCBI): domain Eukaryota; kingdom Metazoa; phylum Chordata; class Chondrichthyes; order Orectolobiformes; family Rhincodontidae; genus Rhincodon; species Rhincodon typus. The sequence continues at coordinate 3,598 of NW_025982022.1, read as the reverse complement.
GTTGGAGGCCATGGGTGGGAGGTCACCTGAGGTGATGAGGTTGTGGATGGTTCAGGAGACGATGGTTTGGTGCTTGGGGGTGGGGTCATGATCAAGGGGGCAGTAGGAGGAGGTGTCGGAGAGTTGGCGTCTGGCCTTGGCAATGTAGAGGTCAGTGCGCCATACTACAACTGCGCCTTCCTTATCTGCAGGTTTCATGGTGAGGTTGGGATTGGAGCGGAGGGCTGCACGTTCTGCGGGGGAGAGGTTGGAGTGGATGGAGCGGGGTGGAGAGGTTGAGGTGATTGATCTCTCAACGGCAGTTGGAGATGAAGAGGTCGAGGGAGGGTAGAAGGCCTTGGGGTGGTGTCCAGGAGGCGGGGGTGTGTTGGGTGGGAGAAGGGGTCAGTAGGGGGAGGGTTAGGTTCACAGTTGAAGAAGTAAGCGTGGAGGTGGAGGCGGCGGAAAAACTGCTCAATGTCCAAACGTGACCGATATTCGTTGATGTGTGGGTGGAGGGGCACAAAGGTGAGCCCTTTACTGAGGACTGACCGTTCGTCCTCAGTAAGGGGGAGGTCTGGGGGGATGGTGAAGACTCGGCAGGGCTGGGTGCTGCTGTCTCCTCTGGAGCTGCTGGCTGTGGAGGCGGTGGGCGGAGCGACGTCGGCATCGGCTGTCGGCTTTTCTCTCTCTAGCGAACAGTTCCAACTTTTTCATTCTATCCTCAGAACTGAAGTTTTTCATTCATGGAAACTTTCTTGTAAATCACTTCTGCACTCATCCCAATGGATTCACATCTTGACTGTAATGTGGTATTCACAAATTTACATAATAATCCACCTGTGGTATACAAAGTGTCTTATACAAGTTTATCATCACCTTCTTGCCCTTGTACTCTATGCCTCTATTAATAAAGCTGAGGAAACTGTATAGAGATAGTGGGAACTGCTGATGCTGGAGAATCTGAGATAACAAGGTGTAGAGCTGGATGAACACAGCAGGCCAAGCAGCATCAGAGGAGCAGGAAAGCTGATGTTTCGGGTCTGGACCCTTCTTCAGACAAAAATGAAAACTGTATACTTTGTTTATTGTTCTTTTCACTTGTCTTGCCACTTTCAATGATCTCTGCATACATACACCTGAGGCCCTCTGCACCTGCACCTCTTTAGAATTGTAGCCCCTATTTTACAGTGTCTTTCAAAGTTCTTCCAACCAAAGTGTATCAACTCACTGCATTGAGCTTTATCTGGCACCAGATCTGTCCACTCCAACATCCGGTCAATGTGCTTTTGGAGTCCACATTGTTCTCCTCTCAGTTTACAATTCTTCCAAGTTTAATGTCATCTGCAAACTTTGAAATTGTCCCCTACAGACCAAGATCCAGAACATAAACATATGTCAGGAAAAATAAGGGTTTCAATACCATAAAAATAAAGCAAAGAACTGCAGATTCTGAAGAACTGAAACAAAAACAGAAATTACTGGAGATACTCACTCAGCAAGACTGGCAGCACCTCTGGAGAGAAAACAGAATGAACATTTTGAGTCCAGTGACCTTTTTCAGAACTAATAGTCGCAAGGAAAAGGTGGCATTTATGCTGATGACAGAGGGTAGAGGGGAAGGAGTGAGTGGATAGCTGGCAATGGAGCCCAGAGAATGAAAAAGACAGTTAGCCAGACAAAAAGACTACAGATAGGAAGCCAGGGAATAAGAAAAGCTGGTAATGGGGACAGAAAGTAGGTAACAGTGGGTTGGATGTGTCTCTGGGACACCTGGGTCCATTTCTCCTCCACTCCCAACATTTCTCCTCAGTCCCAAACCATTTTCTCATACAATCACAAAAGGTGCAATACTTGCCCAGTTATCTCCTCCCTCCTCCCTATTCAATGCTCCAGACACACCTTCCAGGTGAACCAATGATTTATCTGTACCTCACTCAATATAGTCTACGATATTCACTGCTCACATTGTGGTCTCCTCTACACTGGGAAGATGATAAGCAAACTGGGGCACCACTTTGCAGAACACCTACTTTCTGTCCATAAAAGTGACCTCAAGCTTTCAGTTGCAGCGAGACCTGCTAAAATTTTCCAGCAATTTTTGTTTTGTCTCTGATTTCCAGGATTCGCAGTTCTTTCAATTTTTTTATTGCCACTGAGCACATTAGATCCATATTTTAAGAACTGGCATCTCAAGTCTTCCTCTCCAAGCATTTAAATTCAAATATTATCAATCGCTAACATTAACTATGTGCCATCTATAGAGTTCTTTCCTCTAACAGTAGGGTTCAATTTTACAACAATATCATTATCAACTTAATGTGGTTTATTTGGAGCAGAAGTGGGATGAGCAAAGCACTTCAAACACATGCTTCTAAATAAAGAGGCCTCTACTAACAGTGATACCATCATCCAAAAGACAAGAAGGACAATATCACATAGGCAGAGACATTGAAATAAGATGGCACACTGGTTTATTGTTAAGTTCACAAAAAAGAATATTAATACATTCTGAGTTTTACCCTGTATAGTTAATAGGTGATTAATGTGGCAGAGATTGAAAGCATTCAAGGTCCTCATAGCTCACAGACAACACCATGCAGCTGGGAAACAATGGCCACATAAACTAAACAGCCTGTAATGATCACAAATTTAGTTCTGCATGAATAGTGACAGATCTATACAAAGACCAAATGTGCTTTTAATTTAAGCAGATGTCAGAATGGGCTAGTCTGCATTGGTTGTAATATTTGATGCGCTAATAATGTTTTTCTTCATTGTTTTATTAATTATGATTAATATTGTATATTTCAGTTAGAACAATCTGGTGTTGCTATTATTCTGAACAAAATAATTTGCAAAATAAAGATTTACAAACCAAAATTAATACATTTTTTTAAACCTCTGTTCTAATTATTTTTCTAAAGTTTGCAGAATTGCAGTTAAATAGTGCCAACTGACCTGAGGATTTTTGTTCTTGTACAGCATCCCAGTTATTCTACCATTCAAATTCCTTAATGTTTGTTGCAATTCCAAAGCAGGTTCCAGGCCTTGGGAAAATTTGTTATTCTGTATGTACGTAATGTTTAACAGAAAATAATAAGTTGTCAACTTCATGCACCCCTTAGTCTCTATTCTGTGTGCGCCATTGTTGTTTCCAATGTTCCTATAAGGCCTTCTTCAGCTGCAACAACTTGGGAAGTGGAAAGCTGCTGAGCTTTTAACATTGTATTTCCAATGTCCATGATAGGTGATCCTCGACAACTCTGAGTCTCAAGTGCTCCGTTGTGGACAGCAGCAGCTTTGCATGGGCTAGCGCAGACTTGCCCAGCTGGCTTTGCAGCGCTGAGAAGGGCAGTAGCAGCATGGATGGTGGTTTAGGATTAGGATTAACCCTAACCCTATGCTATTGTACTGAAGGAGGGCACTCTCCTGGGACAGTGTCTCAGCAACTCTTGAACTCTGTTGAAATACACTGCAGGAACATAGTGATGTTCTGAAAGCCCAAGTCAACACGGATTACTCGTCCAGAGCAGAGGCAATTTGAACTTCCATGAAAACAGTGAGAGCTGTCAAGAAAGACTTCATGGGAGATAGCAGGAACTGCAGATGCTGGAGA
>NW_025982021.1:0-5135 GCF_021869965.1 Rhincodon typus | reverse complement strand
CCTCGCATTTATCTCAATTAAACTTCATTATGATTCTTAACTGTAAACGTTATTTCATTTACAAATGTAGGAACTGATTGTTTTCGGAATTCCAATCTGCAGCGTATTTTTGACATTTAGTCAAAGTTTTTCACCCTGTACCCATCAGGACAATTCACAAGAAATGCTAAAGTAAACGTGGGAGGAGAAGTTTAATCAAATTTGGCAGTTAACTGTTGCTTATCATCGACTGGTGCGTTCTCCAGGGCAATGCCCTTAACTCTTAAGGGAAAAAAAAACAATGTTTCTGCTTAATAAGAGGAGACTGCTGACTGGTGGAAGCGTTGATGAGATGGGAGGGAGGGTTGGACATGGGATGAGGCTGGGGGTGGGGAGGTTTTGAAGCTAGTAAAGACCACAATGAGTGCATTGGGTTGTAGGCTCATGAGGCAGAATATGAGGTGCTGTTCCTCCAGTTTGTGGGTGGCATCATTGTGGTACTGGAGGAGGCCCAGGATGGACATGTCGCCCAGGGAAGTGGGAGGGGGAATTGAAGTGGTTCGCGACTGGGAGGTGCAGTCGTTTGTCGCGAACCGAGCGTAGGTGTTCCACAAAGCGGCCTCCAAGCCTCCGCTTGGTTTCCCCGATGTAGAGGAGGTCACATCGGGAACAGCGGATACAATAGACCACATTAGCTGATGTGCAGGTCCCATTCGGAAGCTGTTTCTGTATTTGCAAGCCCACCACTTGCAAAATCACCTCTGTTTGGCTTTTTTTTCTCCCCAACAGATCATCGCCAATCACCACATGCAGTCCATATCCTTCGCCTCAGGAGGCGATCCGGTAAGCACTTTCTGCTGAATTTGCGTAGCGCCCTGACATCGCGGGCCGGTTTCTCTCTCTGTCTCACTCCGGCTTGCTGCTAAAATACCCAACTCCCAACCTGAGAACCTCCCTTCTCGGCGCATCGATCTCCTTCTGAGATTCCACGGCCTTTGCAGCGAGAGAACCCAAAGACTCGCGGAGCTCAGCGGAGAGCACCGATAAAGGCTGTGGAAAGTCAGGCAGGTCCGGCAGCATCCACAGAGAGAAAGCAGCGTTAATGTGCTCCAGTGACCCTTCCTCGGGTCTCAACTCCCTCCGGGCTGTTTATGTTATTGAAGTGTGATTTTTGAAAGCGCAGGTGGACCCTTTCGACGCAGGCGGGTGGGAGTCGGGTTAGGCCAGCTCTCGGAGAGCAGCAACAGCAGCAGAAGGGCCGAACGGCTCCCTCCGAGGGCGTCGGAAAAGTGTCCACTTGCGGCACGACGTCCCCGCGCGTCAAAGGCAGCGCCTCTGAGCCCATCTGGTTTCATTCTGCGTTCGTGTGGCGCCCTTTGAGCAAGAGGGCAGTTGCGCAGCGCCCCGTGAGCAAGTCTGGGGGAGGGCTGGGAGCGACGCACCGAACCAAGTGGAGCAGGAATAGCCTCATCTGCTGCCCTCCCTTCAGAGATGAACCTCACCCCTCCCCCCATCTTTCCTCCTCCTCCAAGTGTTGTCTAACCCTCTCCCCCTTTTGCAGGACACTGCTGAATACGTTGCCTACGTCGCCAAAGATCCAGTCAATCAAAGAGGTAGGTGCCTGCTTATTTTTTTTTAGTTGTCACGATCTCGCTGCGGGGGATGTCTCTGACCTCGCCAGCTCCCGGTCTGACCATTTTTTTTATCCCCCCACCATCTCTGCTCGCCCACCACCCGCCTCCGACAGCGTGCCACATATTGGAGTGCTCCGATGCGATGGCCCAGGATGTCATCAGCACCATTGGACAAGCCTTTGAGCTGCGGTTCAAACAGTACTTGAAGAACCCTCCCAAACTGGTCACGCCCCACGACAGGTAAAAGGAGCCAGATGCGGGGTCCCCGCGTTTGCCGTTGCGCTCACATTTCCGAAGCCCCCTCCGCTGAACACCGGAGAGGCGACCGGTGGTAGCTTAACCTCAGTTAAGAGAGAAAACGATTTGGAGGTGAACAGAGGAGGTATGTTTGCAGAGGTTTGCAGATGACGCCAAGGTTGGAGGTGTAATGGACAGCGAAGGAGGTTACCTCAGAGTACAACAGGACCCTGATCAGATGGGGCTGAGGAGTGGCAGATGGAGTTTAATTGAGATAAATGCGAGGCGCTGCATTTTGGGGAAAGGCAAACCAGGGGAGGACTTATACACTTAATGGTAAGGTCCTGGGGAGTGTTGCTAAACAAAGAGACCTTGGGGGGCAGGTTCTTAGTTCCTTGAAAGTGGAGTCACAGGTAGACAGGGCAGTGAAGAAGGTGTTTGGTACACTTGCCTTTATTGGTCAGTGAGTATAGGAGTTGAGAGGGTCATGTTGCGGCTGTACAGGACATTGGTTAGGGCCACTTTGAGAATACTGCGTTCAATTCTGGTCTCCCTGCTACAGGAAGGATGTTGTGAAACTTGAAAGGGTTCAGAAAAGATTTACAAGGATGTTGCTGGGGTTGAAGGGTTTGAGCTACAGGGAGAGGCTGGGGCTATTTTCCCTGGAGCATTGGAGGCTGAAGGGTGACCTTATAGATGTTTATACAATCATGAGGTACATGGATAGGATGAATAGACAAAGTCTTTACCCCAGCGTAGGGGACTCCAAAACTAGAGGGACATAGGTTTAAGGTGAGAGGGGGAAAGATTTAAAAGGGAGCTGAGGGGCAACATTTTCACGCAGAGTGTGGTGCGTGTATGGAACGAGCTGCCAGAGGAAGTGATGGAGGCTGGTACAGTTACAACATTTAAAAGGCATCTGGACGGGTACATGGATAGGAAGGGTTTAGAGGGATAGGGGCCAAATGCTGGCAAATGGGACTAGATTAATTTAGGATATCTGGGTCAGCACGGATGGGTTGGACCGATGTAAAGCAAAGACCATAACTTCAGAAGAAAGACTTGCATTTGCATCGAGCCTTTCACAATCGCAGGACTTGAATTTACAGCCAGTTTAAGCACTTTGGAGGGATAGATAATGCTGCTGTAGGATGGGAAAGTCTAACGGTTTACACTGTGTCACCTGAGATGTTAGGGGAGGTGATTGGAACCTCAGTTACTGAGGCAGGAACTTTAAAGGAGGAGACAGAGAGAGCGAGAGAGAGAGTGTATTCAGATTTTGGTGTAAGATTTGCAGCTGCCAGTTTCTCTCGCGAGAGGCATTGGCTCAGATCGGCCACTGTCAGGCTCAATCTGTGCTCCCACCCCCAGAGCGTACGGGGAAAGGCAGCACCTTGGAGAGTGTGGCACTAGCACAGACGGCCTGGATCTGCTTCCCTGTTCCCACAGTGGGGCCTGAACCTTGTGCGTCAGACAAGCCACTGCTGATGGTACACAGCACTCGCTAAAGCTACTGATTGTCTGACAGGGTCCCCAAACCGCCTCTTCCCCTCTCTTCCTCACCTCCATCTCTGTCCTCCTTCTCCACTCCCATCCCTCTCTCCTCCCTCGCCTCTCGCTTCCCTTTTTTCTTCACCCTCTCTCCCACCTCTCTCTCATTTTGCTATCCCTTCTCTTTATCTTCTTTCACTTTATCTCTCCTCACTTTCTTGTCCCTTAATTCTATTCTCCTCTCTTCCTCTCTCCTCCCTTCCCTCTCTCTTCCATCCTTCCTGCTCCCTCTCTTTCTTCCCTCCCTCTCTCTCTCTCTCTGCCCTCCCTTTCTTTCCCCCCTTTCTCTGCCCTCTCCCTCCATCTGTCCCTCTCTCTCCCTCATTCTTACTCTGTCTCCCCTCCCTCTCTCCCTCTCTCTCTCCTTCCATCCTCCCTCCCTCTCTCTCTCCCCTCCCTCTCCTCTCTACCATTTCTTTTCCTCCACCCACTCTCCCTCTCATTCCCTTCCACCTTCTGAACCCATTTCTCCCTCTCTTTTTCCCCTCCCTCTGTCCCTCTCTCCCTATTCCCCCTCTCCTCTCTGTTATCCCTCTCTCTCTGATCTCAGTCTCTGTCTGTCTCTGTCTCTCTTGCTGTCACTGTCTTTGTTTCTCTCTGTCTCTCTCTCTCACTCTCTCTCTCTCTGTCTATCACAAGCATGGCCATAGACTCCTGTCGAATGTGTGAAATTTCTCCGTTGGCCTGCATGGAGAATCTCTCCTCCCTCACAAAGCTGCAGAACGAGTCGGCAATCTGTTCCCTCACAGCTTCTGATTGAGATTCAATTAACTGCCCGCTGAACTGTTGATGTTTAAGCGGATGCCCGTGGTGCCGTGCTCTGTGCAAAGTTAGTGTAGCCTGTGAACGAGCAGCTAACCAGAGCTAAATGGATCTGGCACCACACCAATGCAGAACAGTGCCAATCAGATCCTCAGCGGGTCTGGCAGCACCTGGAGCAATAGAGCCTGGGGGGGGGGGGGGGGGGTTTGTGTGTTCATGCTGCACATTAGTGACTCCTTCTTAGGAACATGAGCTCCGACCAGCTCCTCAGTGTTTGCAGTGGTGGTAGTTTCCCTACCTTTGAGCCAGGAGGCCTGTATTCGAGTCTCTCCTGCCCCGAAGCCATGTCCTAACATCTCTGAGCAGATGTTCAGACGAACGAGCAGCGCTCTGAAAGCTTGTGATTTCAAACAAACCCATTGGACTACAATCTGGTATCGTGTGATTTCTGACTTTGTCTCCCCACCGTCCAACGCCGGCCCCTCCACACCCTATTTTTCCCAGCATTCCCTGTTGATAACACAGTTGGTGCAATTCCTCTCTCTGTCACCGCTTTTGCTTTTTTTCTGCACTCTCACCATCTCTAATTTAAAGTATTTGTCATCTGACAATTTCTCTCTCTCTTTCATTCTCACCCATGCTCTTTCTGAGTCTCTTTCATTCTGTCTGTCTCCCTCTGTCCCTCTCTCCTTGACTCTATCCCTCTCTGGCTCTGACTCTCTCCTCTCTCTCTCTGTCTTCTGTTTATCTCTCACTTTTCTCTCTCTTCTGTCTTTCTTTTGTACCTCTCCTCTCTCTATTGTTGTTCTCTTTCTATCTCTCTCTTCTCTCTATCTCTTCCTTTTCTCTTTCTTCACTCTGTCTCTTTCCCCTCTCTATCTCTGTCTTCTTTCTATCTCTTCTCTCTATCTCTCTCCTCGCTCTTCTCTCCTCGCTCTCTTTCAGTCTCTCTTCTCTCTATCTCTTTCTCTC
>NW_025982020.1:0-5135 GCF_021869965.1 Rhincodon typus | reverse complement strand
CAGAGTATTTATGGAGGTGATAATAGAGCTAGTGAAAGAGTCATAGAGTCATACAGCTCTTCAGTCCAACCAGTCCATGTCAAACATAATCCCTGGTTTTGTCCCATATCCTTCCAAATGTTTCCTATTCGTGTACATATCCAAATATCTTTTAAATGTTGCAACTACAAGAAATAATTATTGATTACCATTCAAAATTCATTACATTCTGGAAATTCTGGTTTCTGCAGACTGGAAAGTAGGTGTTGTTATAAAAAAAAACTGTAGTAAAAAAAAACTGTAGTGGCAGGGAAAAACAAAAAAAAACGAAATAGTTGACAATTTGGTGTCATTTCTGAGGAAAATGTTGGAATATTTTATGAGGATTGTGATAACTAGACAATTGGGGAATCGTGATATGACTTGACAGAATCAACTTGGATTCAGGAAAGGGAAATCATCTTTGATAAACCTGTGGAGTTTGTGTTAACTGAGACATCCACAAATTTCAGATGTTCGTCCAAGATATCCCCAGAAACTCCTGCCATTGCTGTTTCACCATCTTCCCTGCTAAGCTTCCTTTCAAATTAACTCTGGCCAGTTCCTACCTCATGTCTTTGTAGTTACATTACTCAATTCTAATCGTGTCACATCCAAAAGTGAGCAATAGTTTTAAAATGAAAGAGGGAGATTTGAGTGATCGGACATGGAGAACGTTTGGAGGATTTATTAGTGATATATATGCAATATATGTATGAGAGAGCGAGAATGACAGAAAGAATATGAAAAAGGAGATGTAAAAATTGAGGAAAGTAAATTATTAACAGAAGTAGATGCAATTCCTGTATGTTGTAATACTTTGTACAGTATATGTGTGACTGAGTAATATGTATGTAATAGTTGAGCCATTCACAAATAAGAACCAGTGGGAGTGGTGTATTTGAATCTACAGAATACTTTTGATATGTTTGCAAACAGGTGAGTGGTTGGAGTCCAGTGGTAAGGGGGGAATATACTACATGGATTGAGAATTGTTTAGTTGAGGCAACACAGAGAGTAGTGCCCTTTTCTGCACCGAAAAAAGTTGCTCATTGGGGTAACACATGTGTCAGTGTTTGGATCACAGCAATTTGAAACGTATACAAATGATTTGGATGTGGCCAGCGTCTCATTTTGTGTTGATTAAATGATGCGAAGTTGGGAAGTGTTGTTGTCCAAAAGGACCCGCATGTGCTTGATCATGAGTCAGCAATAATAGGACATACATGGGTATCAATAATCAGGCCAGTCAATGTAAGATGATTCAGTTACGTGAGTAAAGCCATCTTCCTGCAATTGTAGAGCCTTGATGAGAGAGTATTTGGGACATTGTGTACAGATTTGATCTCCTTTGTAAGGAATGATCTCTTTGCTACAGACACAGTACAAACGTGTGTATTTTTTTTTCCTTTATTCATTCATGGGATTCTGGCATCGCTGGCTAGGCAGCATTTATTACCCATCCCAAATTGTCCAGAGGGCAGCAAGAAGTCAACCACATTGCTGTGGGTCTGGAGTCACATGTAGGCCAGACCGGGTAAGGATGGTCGTTTCCTTCCCTAAAGGACATCAGTGAACCAGATGGGCTTTTCCAACTATTGACAATGGATTCATGGTCATCATTAGATTCTTAATTCCAGATGTCTTACTGAATTCAAATCCCACCTTCTGCCATAGCAGCATTCGAACCCAGGTCCCCAGAACATTATCTGGGTTTCTGGATTAACAGTCCAGCGATAATGCCACTAGGCCATCGCCTCCCCTACTGACCAGTGCATCAGTGTATCACCAGTCTAATCCCTGAGATGGTGGTACCATGAGGAGAGAGTGAAGATGTTTAATCTCTGGCGCTGTGAGACAATGGTGGATGATTGCATTAAAACTTATGGGTTGGTGGTGATAAATTATGTCCAAAACAGCCATTGATTAGTGCTGGATCTATTTTTGTTTGTCATTTACATAAATGATTTCGATGATAATTATAGAAGGTATGATTATCAAGTTTGCAAATGTCACCGAGATTGAACTGTAGGCAGGAAAGAAGTATCTAAGATTACAAGGAGATCTTGATCAATTGAATGAATGAATGAACCACAAAGATGCACAGCATGGAAACAAGCGTTTCGCTCCAACATTTTCAAGCTGATCAGATATCCTAAATTAATCTATTCCCATTTGCCAGCATTTGGCCCATATCGATCGAAACCCTTCCTATTCATATACCCATCCAGATGCCTTTTAAATGCTGTATTTTGCCAGGGTCCACCACTTCCTCTGGCAGTTCGTTCCATACACGCACCACCCTCTGCATGTAAAAGTTTCTCCTAAGGTCGTTTTTAAACCTTTCGCCTTCTCAACTTATGCCTTCTAATTTTGGACTCGCCTACCCGGGGAAAAAAGACCTTAACTCTTTACCTTTTCCATGCCCTTCATGATTTTATGAACATCTATAAGGAGCATATTTGATTCCAAACAACACGAAAAGCTATGCTTTCTGTCATCCCGGGCCTAAATTCTGAACGTCAATATTGATACGTCTTCCTTCTCGATCAAGTCACACTTCGAAAGTGATTTTTATCACCTTGTTCAGACACATTATGAAACACCTCTGTGGGATTTGAATCTAGATGTTTGGGCCCAAAGGCAGGGACACTACCACACACTGCAATAGCCACTGAATCTGTGACATTATTCTCCCGTACGTTTGCTCATCAACCTGTTGTGACGTGCAGTGACACACCTCTGCGACAGGCAGGACATGACTCGAGAACGTCTGCTCCAGAGCTAGGGCCATTACCACAGGTTCAGGGATCGGTATCGAATTCAGAGCTCTGACTCAGCGGCATGGGCGCTACGCACTACACAAGACCTAAATCGTGCAAAGATTTTGGGACACATTTTAGGTGCCAGCATTCAGCTGAGTTCAGATTTCTTAAATTCTGGTTAATATTACTGAACTACACAGAGTACATTGTTTATTGTTAAACAAATGCAAGGTATTTGCCTCAACTATGGGATGTTGAGTGCATATGCTCTGACATTGAGATAAGCTATTATCATCTTTAATTGCTTGGCTATGATTTCCAGCTTAAACGCCTACTATCTGTAGATGGCAATATAAGGGAAAGAAATCCTGCAGACACACTCCTCACTATGAAGGATCTTGAATAGATATTATTACTGAACACGAGAGACAATGAAAGAGCATAATTTCTGGCCCCAAAAGACCGTGTTGCAGATCACTATTTCCCATCTGTAACATATGACTGCCCTCTTCCTAAAATCATTTAAATATTACAGGGCGTCTCCTCACCACTGGCTGGTCTGCAATCCACACCCCTCCTCCTCGTGCCCGCACAAGGCAACCCAAGCTCAGGGTCTTTAGGAAAATAAAGGCCAGGGTTTGTAGGCTTCTGGAGAGAGGAAGGTCTTTCAAAACATGACAGGATAGTGTGTTGGGTGGGCATATCACTCAGTGAGCTGTGATGTGACAGATAGTGTTTAATTTGCAAAAATGTGATACATTGTATTTGGCAAAATAAACTAGGGCAGGACTTATATAATTTAAAATGGGGTATTTGGTGGTGTTATAGAATCGAGATATGCCGTCAGGTATAACTCTTTAAAGTTTGTGTCACATCTAGACAGGATGGTTAAGAAGTCGTTTAGCACGCTGCCTTCATTGCTCAGACCTTTCAGTTTGGGAGTTGGGATATCAAGTTCAGATTGTACAGAACATTGTTGAGGCATCTTCTGGAGTACTTTGTCCAGTTCTGGTTGCACTGTTATAGGAAGGATGTTATTCACATGGAGAGGGTTCAGCAGAGATTTGCCAAGATGTTGCTGGGAATAGATGGATTGAGTTTGAAGGAGAGGCTGAATCAGCTGGAATTTCTTTTCATTGGAGCATAGGCGGTTGAAAGGTGGCTTTATAGTGGTTTATAAATCAAGAGGGGTCCAGATAAGTTGAATGTTAGTTGTCTTTTCCCTTGGCTTGAGGATTTCAAGACTAGGGGGATATTTTAAGGTTCAAGGAGTAAACATTTTAAAAAGACACAAGGGGCAATTATTTTAGACAGCGATTAGTGTGAACTTCCATCGGAAGTGATGGAAGTGAGTACAGTTACAACGTTTAAAAGACATTTACATAAGTACATAAATAAGAAATTAGTTTGGATGATGTATTGAGCTGCTTCTCTCCCCCTGTTCGTCACTAAATAAAGCCCTGATCGTTTTCACCCTCTGCCACTGCCTGTGCAATGGCCTGTGGAGGCCAGCAGAGGGAGGCATTGTATGATATCAAACACCATAGAGACTGTCAAACCTGCACCACCCTGAGACACACAGAGACACACAAATACACCGATACTAACACAGAAAAGGGGATCCTATCAGGATTTCTCTTGCTCCGTGGTTTGTCAATATTTCATTGACACCGTCTGGTGTGTGTCAGGATTTCTGTTGCTCTAAGCATGCTCTTAACATGAGATTATTTGAACCACTCGTTGGGAGTATATCAGTATTTCACTTGCTCACACGAGTGAGTGTGACAGTATTTCAGTTGTTCCATGGGGACTGTGACTCAGACAATTTCAATGCTTGATTATTGAAGATGTCAGGACAATTGGAGAGAGCAGTAAATATCGCAGGTTAATTTCAGTAACTGAGCTGTTTACAGGAGGAGGGAGACTCCGTGCTCCCTTCCTGGGACTTGGCGGAGACGATGTGTTGTGAGACAACAAGGTGCAGGGCTGGATGAACACAGCAGGTCAAGCAGCATCATAGGAGCAGAGAGGCTGACGTTTCGGGCCTAGACCCTTCATCAGAAAAGGGGGAGGGGAAGGGGGTTTTGAAATAAATAGGGAGAGAGTGGGAGGCGGATAGAAGAGGGATAGAGGAGAGGATAGGTGGAGAAGAAACAAACAGGTCGAAGAGGCGGGGATGGGGCCAGGAAAGGTGAGTGTAGGTAGGGAGTTAGGAAGGGGATAGGTCAGTCCAGGGAGGACGGACAGGTCAAGGGGGCGGGATGAGGTTGGTCGGTAGGAGATGGAGGTGCGGCTTGAGGTGGGAGGAGGGGATAGGTGGGAGGAAGAACAGGTTAGGGAGGCAGGGACGAG
>NW_025982019.1:0-5136 GCF_021869965.1 Rhincodon typus | reverse complement strand
CTTCGACCTGTTTGTTTCCTCTCCACCTATCCTCTCCTCTATCCCTCTTCTATCCGCCTCCCACTCTCTCCCTATTTATTTCAAAACCCCCTTCCCCTCCCCCTTTTCTGATGAAGGGTCTAGGCCCGAAACGTCAGCCTCTCTGCTCCTATGATGCTGCTTGGCCTGCTGTGTTCATCCAGCCCTGCACCTTGTTGTCTCCTCAAACACAGCTCTGTCCATCTCCTCACAGCTTTGGAGGGCAAGTCAGACAGCTGTTCAAAAGAGCTAGCATGTGTATGATAGACCAATCGGTCTCTCTTCCTGGTGGGATTATTGGCATCAACCAGGCCTTTGTTTAATTTCTCATCTGAAAGACTCAGCATTATACAGGGATTATCAAATAAAAAAACCAAAAGAAATGCAGATGCTGCAAATCAGAAACAAAAACAGAAACTGCTCGAAAATTTCAGCAGGTCTTGCAGCATCTGTGAAGAGAAATCACAGTGAAAGTTTCGGGCCCAGTGACTCTTCTTCAGAACGTCAGGGATAATCGTCTTATCTTCAAGGACTATCAAACTGGATGATGTGCTCAGGACCTTGAGGTGGGATGCAAACGACTGACTATCCCACTCAGAGGCAAGAATGCAACCGAGTGAGATAAGAGTTGACGGCTTAATTGGCTCTCATCCCAGAATAATTAGCACTTTTAGATTCTGTTATCATGACTGTGTTTGAAGACGACTCTGTTAATGCCTGCAGTGAATTTTATGCAAGTTTCTTTATGTGTATGCCCCATTTGTACAAGTGATTAATGAATTCACATTCCATTGATCACAGCTAAATAGTGTTTACACTACACGCTTGCCTTGACCGTGGGAGTACCATTGATGGAATCTGGACAAAGTGCTACTGTTTCATGACATTGATGCATTCCTGTACTTGTTGAAGTCAGGATGAAGCTGCTAGTTTTTAACCTGCAGCACTGGGTACCTCATTGAGGGGAGACTGCTGAAGTAACAGAGAACTCACAGTGCACATTCAAACATGCAAATAAAAATACTAAGAAAGGCCTGGAGATGTTTACTTTAGAAGAGAGGAGATGAAAGAATAATTTGACAGAGGTACTGAGAATGCTGAGAAGAAGGGGCAAACCTTAGAAAGATGCATAGGACAGCAATCTAGAACGAGGACCAGTGGATTGGGAAATAATTGGAAGACAGTTCAGACATTTAGTCAGTGCTCACTTTTCTAAAGAACAATAGGAATTCAATGAAAGTATTGTTTGAAGGAAAGAACAAAGCAACATTTAAAAACAGATCAGATAGGTGGTTGATGGAAGCAGGGCAAAAGGCACAGCGAACAGGTGAAGGAATTTGAAGGTAAGATACAGCTTATGCTGAACATGAGCAGCAGAATGGACTGCATTTCCATCTTTTAAATTCTAAAAAGCCTTGAGACATTCTTAGCAGGACTGAACACCATGAGTTCAAACAACTGGCTCTTGACAGGGGGGTCAATCAAAAAATTGAAAAAAACATTCCAACGTGACAATCCCAGTACAGTACAGAGGGAGCGCCGCACTGTCAGATGGTCAGTGTTGAGGGAGCGTAGCACTGTCGGAGGGTCAGTACTGAGGGAATGCCGCACTGTCGGAGGGTCAGTGCTGAGCGAGTGCCGCACTGTCAGATGGTCAGTGTTGAGGGAGCGCCGCACTGTCGGAGGATCAGTACTGAGGGAATGCCGCACTGTCAGAGGGTCAGTACTGAGGGAATGCCGCACTGTCGGAGGGTCAGTGCTGAGGGAGTGCTGCACTGTCGGAGGGTCAGTGCTGAGGGAATGCTGCACTGTCGGAGGGTCAGTGCTGAGGGAGTGCTGCACTGTCGGAGGGTCAGTGCTCAGGGAGTGCCGCACTGTCGGAGGGTCAGTACTGAAGGAATGCCGCACTGTCGGAGGGTCAGTGCTGAGGGAGCGCCGCACTGTCGGAGGGTCAGTGCTGAGGGAGTGCTGCACTGTCGGAGGGTCAGTATTAAGGGAGAGCCACACTGTCGGAGGGTCAGTACTGAGGGAGTGCCGCACTGTCATAGGGTCAATGCTGAGGGAGTGCAGCACTGTCAGAGGGTCAGTACTGAGCGAGCGCCGCACTGTCAGAGGGTCAGTGCTGAGGGAGCGCCGCACTGTCGGAGGGTCAGTGCTGAGGGAGTGCCACACTGTCACAGGGTCAGTACTGAGGGAGTGCCGCACTGTCAGAGAGTCAGTCCTGAGGGAGCGTGGCACTATCAGAGGGTCAGTACTGAGAGAATGCCGCACTGTCGGAGGGTCAGTGCTGAGGTAGTGCCACACTGTCACAGGGTTCATATGTCGAACGAACTGCCAGAGGAAGTAGTTGATGCAGGTGCAGTTACAGCATTTAAAAGACTTTTGGTCAGGTACACAAATAGGTAAGGTTTAAAAGGATATGGGTAAATGCAGGCAAATGGGACGAGTTGGACCACATGGTCTGTTTCCGTGCTGTATGACTATGACTCTAATACTCTGCTAATTAGGAGCCAAGAAATCTTGAAATTGCTGAGATGACAAAACCTTTGCAAATGAGTATAGAATCTTGTGGTGGATAAGTCTCTGGGTCTGTCAGGGATCTATCCCAGAATATTGAGGGAGGCAAGTGAACAAATTTTTGGAGCATTGATAGACATCTTATCCTCTTTAGCCACAGGTAAGGTCCTAGAAGACTGGAGAATAGCAAGTGTTGTCCCATTGTTTAAGGAAGGTAACAGGGATAATCCAGGAAATTGCAGGACAATGAGCCTCACGTCAGTGATATGGAAATTATTGGAAAAGATTCTCAGGGACTAGATCTATACACATTTAGTAGCAAATTGACTTAATAGCGATAAACAGCACGGTTTTGTGTGGGGGAGGCCATGTCTCACTAACTTGTTTCAGTGTTTTGAGGAGGTGACAAAGACAATTGATGAGAGAAAAATGGTTGATATTGTTTACATGGACATTAGTAAAGATTTGATAAGGTGCCCCATATGGTAGACTGGTACAAAAGGTGAAGTCACATGGTATCATGGATGACCTGGCAAGATGGGTACAGAACTGGCTTAGTCATAGGAGACAGAGGGTAGGGGTGGAAGGATGCTGGTTGGAATGGAAGGTTGTGAACAGTGGTGTTCCACAGGGATCAGTGCTGGGACCTCTGCTGTTCATGGTCTATATAAATGATTTGGAGGAAAATGTAGCTGGTCTAATTAGTAAGTTTGCAAGTGATACAAAGTTTGGTGGAGTTGCAGATAGTGAGGATGACTGTCAGAGGATACAGTAGGATATAGATCAGTTGGAGGCATGGGCAGAAAAATGGCAGATGGAGCTTAATCTGCACAAATGTGAGGTGATGCATTTTGGAAGGTCAAGTCCAGGTGGAAATTATACAGTGAATGACAGAACCCTAAGGAGTATTGATACGCAGAGGGACCTGAGTGTGCAGGCCCACAGATCACAGAAGGTGACAGCGCAGGTAGATAAGGTGATAAAAAAGGCCTATGGCATGCTTGCCTTCATTGGAAGGGATATTGAGTATAAGGATAGACAAGTTATGCTGCTGCTTTATAGAACTTTAGTTAGGCCACACTTGCAATATTGCGTACAGTCCTGGTCACCACACTACCAGAAGGATGTGGATGTTTTGGAGAGGGTACAGAAAAGGTTTATTGGGATGTTACTGCTTTGGGGGATTTAAGCTATGAAGAAAAGTTGGATAGACTGGGTTTATTTTCATTAGAATGCAGGAGATTGAAGCGTGACCTGATAGAAGTTTATAAGATTGTAAATGGCATGGATAGAGTATTTTGCTTTTCCCAGTGTGGCAGGGTCAATTACAAGGGGACACAGGTTCCCGGTACGGCAGCAGGGGCTTCCTTGTGCCGATTTAAATTAAACGGTGTCTCAGAAATTAATGCTTTTCTTGTGTGTTGTGACTCTAAGTTTAATGAGGGGGTGAGTATTATTGAGAAATATAAATTCTCTGCTGCAGGAGCAGGTCTGGCAGCATCCATGGAGAGAGAAACTGAGTTATATCAGATTTAAAACGTTAATGCCGTTTCTTTCTCCACAGGTGCTGACAGATCTGTTGTGAGTTTCTCTAACACTTCCTGATTTTATTTCAGATCTCCAGCAGTCTCAGAATGTTATGTTAATTTTTGAGGATATTGACAAACTCAACTAATTCTGCTTCTGTGTGAATTGAAAGAATCCATATGTCAAAATAAGTACAGATGATATTGCTGCTGTTGGGGTACACCAATCAATAGATGAATTAATGAGAATGAAAAGAGAATGAAATGAAAAACCAAAATGTGGCTCTCAGGAATTTCTCACGAAAACCATGCAAGAAAAAATGGTGTCCTGATAGTCATACACAAGTATACAACACACATATAAATTAATTTTTATTAAACGTACAGGACTAGTGACTTTGCAAGTATGGATTGAGCAGTGTCTCAGCTTTGTGATGTGAATCAGAAATGCCATCAGTGGTCTAAAGAGATTAATTCAATTAATTAAATGTGCTAACTGCACCAGGGAAACTGAGTGACTTCCATTCAGGTGAAGCAGAGCTCATCAAGATTACACTGTGTCCCGATCGGCATTATTAACAAGGCTGAACAAAGTAAAATAACCAACATACTTTTGATGATCATATTGATGTAAGGGGCGTGAATTATCTTTTCAAATTTTATTAATGAAACATTCTATAACTTTCTAATTGTTGGCAAACACTGGAGATTGACGGTCTGATCACCGACTGAGAAGATAAAGGCTTTGCCTTGCCATTATTTTGAGATTAAAAGTAATTAAAGTAAAATGCACAGACAATGACTGATTGCCTGATTCTGCCTTCAAGCAGTTCTGTTCTATTGAATATAATTACATTGATGGGATGTGGAATAAACGTTTTTCAAACTATCTATCTGCATAATAGGGGCATTTAAGGGACTTTTAGATAAAGACATGAATATGCAAGAAATGGAGGGATGTGGACCAATGACAGGCAGAAGGGATTAGTTTAATTTGGTGTCATGTTCAGCACAACATAATGGGCCAAAGACAACAAGGTGCAGGGCTGGATGAACACAGCAGGCCAAGCAGCAT
>NW_025982018.1:4968-5136 GCF_021869965.1 Rhincodon typus | reverse complement strand
TCTCTCTCTCTCTGTATCCCTCAATCTTTCTATCCCTCAATCTGTCTCTTTCTCTCTCTCTCTGCCTGCCTGTCTTTCACTCTATCTCTCTGTATCCTCCCACACCCCCACCATCTCTCTCTCTCTCTCTCTGTATCCCTCAATCTTTCTATCCCTCAATCTGTCTCT
>NW_025982018.1:3465-4868 GCF_021869965.1 Rhincodon typus | reverse complement strand
TGCAAGTTCCCCTCCGAGCCACTCCCCATCCTGACTTGGAAATATATCGGCCGTTCCTTCAGTGTCGCTGGGTCAGAATCCCTGGAATTCCCTCCCTAAGGGGACATTGTGGGTCAACCCACAGCACATGGACTGCAGCGGTTCAAGGAGGCAGCTCACCCCCACCTTCTCAAGGGGGGGCAAATAGGGACAGGGAGGGGGCAATAATTGCTGGACCCAGGCAGCGATGCCCATGTCCCAGGAGAGAGTAACAAAAATGTCCAAAGTCTCCATCGGCCTATTTACCGTGAGCAGAGAGGACTTTATCTTCATCGGACCAAATTTCGGGTCTGTCCCACAGGTGCATCAAGAACGACACATTGGTTCAGTCTGGCACAATCGTATACAATGTCCTTGTCACGGCCGAAGCCTCAGAGCTAGGCCTCTGTTTCCAGGGCGATCAGAGGAGATCACGTGAGGAGGTCAACAGAGGGACAGCGCCGAAGATCCGGGAGGGTTCTCGAATCGCCAAAACGTTGTACGGACTCTCATCCGCCCGCGGCGGCGAATGTCACAATCTCTACGATTGGTTCAGACCTGTTTTACACATTTGTAGCGCACGAGAGCCAGAGCTGGGGAAAATGGAGGGCGGTGCGCTATCGCTTTAAGGCCACTCTCGCCGTAAGAAGCTGACCGCGCTGATGAGCCAAATCCCCGGATGCCACCTCACGTCACCTTGGCGATCGTCCACCGTAGTCCTGTAGGCAAAGGACATGTCTGCATTGTCTACATTGTTCTGCACTGATCGAGTGAACGAAACCCAGGCACCTCATGGCCACGCTGACACCTGCCACTTGTTGTTGAGATCCATCTAGCTCACTCACTAGGGATAAGGGATTCGGCCAACCCTTTACCCGGTCTGTCCTACACGTGACTCCAGTCCCACAGTGGCAGTCCCACTCAGTTGCTGGGGGAGCAAGGTACAAGCTGGGATTTGCCAACGTTACAGCCCCTCGTTGCTCCCTCTCCCTCTCCCACCCCACCCCACCCATCCCCCCAAAACGCCAGGCAGTTACCGCTAGGTCCCATCACTGCCAGCAGCTCTCCCGGTCGAATAGTCCCCGACACATTGGAGAGGATCTCGCGGCCATTCATTTCCATGCGTAGCCCTCGGAACTTCAGCTCCATGCCGGGTTTCCGCTTGCTTTCAGCTGCCTCGACATCGCTGCGTGGGGAGGGAGGGAGTGGGGGGTGGTTAGAGACAGCCATAAACGGTGAGGCTGTTTCTCACCCTTCCATCTTTCTTCCTCTCTCCCTCCGCCCCCTCTCCCTGTGTATCTCCATCTGTTTCTCTCTCTGTGTTTATTTCTGTCTCTCCCTACCTTCCACCTCTCTTCTCCCTACCTTCCACCTCTCTTCTCCCT
>NW_025982018.1:3228-3455 GCF_021869965.1 Rhincodon typus | reverse complement strand
CCTACCTTCCACCTCTCTTCTCCCTACCTTCCACCTCTCTTCTCCCTCTGTGTCTGTCCATCTGTCTATCTCTGTGTCTCCCTCCTTTCTCTTTCCCTCCATCTCCCTGTCTCTGTCTCACTCTATCCTCACCCCCCCCACTACCGTCTCTCACTCACTCTGTATCCCTCAATCTTTCTGTCCCTCAATCTGTCTCTTTCTCTCTCTCTCTGCCTGCCTGTCTTTCA
>NW_025982018.1:3096-3218 GCF_021869965.1 Rhincodon typus | reverse complement strand
TCTCTCTCTCTGTATCCCTCAATCTTTCTATCCCTCAATCTGTCTCTCTTTCTCTCTATCTGCCTGTCTTTCACTCCCTCTCTGTATCCTCCCCCGCCCCCCAACACCGTCTCTCTCTCTCT
>NW_025982018.1:0-2996 GCF_021869965.1 Rhincodon typus | reverse complement strand
TCTCTCTCTCTCTCTCTCTCTGTATCCCTCAATCTTTCTATCCTTCAATCTGTCCCTCTCTCTCTCTCTCTATCTGCCTGTCTTTCACTCTCTCTCTGTATCCTCCCCCACCCCCCACTACCGTCTCTCTCTCTCTCTCTCTCTCTCCCTCTGTATCCCTCAATCTTTCTGTCCCTCAATCTGTCTCTCTCTCGGTCTTTCGTTCTGTCTCTCTGTATCCTTCCCCCACCCCAACCTCCCTCTCTCTGTCTCTCTTTGTCTCTGTATCCCTTAATCTTTCTATCCTGCAGTCTCCCTGTTTCTCTCTCTCTCTCTGTATCTCTCTGTCCCTCCCTCTCTCTCTCTCCCCCCAGCCTCAGTGTACTCACTCTGACGGTCGAACAGGAAGGAGAGCCTCCTCCACAGCCGGTTCCTCTGGCATCGGGCAGGTTACAATGGTAAACAGAGACAGAGAGACAGAGACAGGCAGGGACCTGGGAGCTGGAGGCTTGCGCAGAGGGGGTACAGGGGGGAGAGACTGAGAGAGAGAGACACAGAGAGAGAGCTAGGGACCTGGAAGGGGCTGGCTGGAAGTGGAATGGAGGGAATGGGACAACGAGAAAAGGAGGAGAGAGAGAGAGTGGAAAGCGAGCTCCAGAGAGAGTCTGGAAGGAGAAGGAGAAATTGGAGAAATTGGAGAGGAGCCAGTGAGGCAGGTGTCTTTGAAAGGAGCTAAGAACTTGCTGGGTCTTAGAGAGCACACCCAGAGACCTGGCTCTCAGAGCCATAGAGATGTACATCAGGGAAACAGACCCTTCGGTCCAACTCGTCCATGCTGACCAGATATCCTAAATTAATCTAGTCCCATTTGCCAGCATTTGGCCCATATCCCTCTAAACGCTTCCTATTCATGTCCCCACCCAGATGCCTTTTAAATGCTGTAACTGTACCAGCCTCCACCACTTCCTCTGGCAGCTCGTTCCACACACGCACCGCCCTCTGTGTGAAAACGTTACCCCTTAGGTCCCTTTTAAATCTTTCCCCCTCTCACTTTAAACCTATGCGCCTCTAGTTTTGGAGTCCCCCTACCCCCAGGGAAAAGACCTTGTCTATTTACCCTATCCATGCCTCTCGTGATTTTATAAACCTCTATAAGGTCACCCCCTCAGCCTCCGACGCTCCAGGGAAAACAGCCCCAGCCTCTCCCTTAAATCTCTCCTGATTGTTCCAAACTCCAGTGAATGTGTTCTAATCCCACTTCACACATCAGTCCCAGGGATCACTCTGGGAAACCCTTCGCTGCCCTCCCTCCATCACCAGGACCTCCTTGCTCAGACGAGGGAGTCCCAAACTGTACACAATACCCCCAGGGATTGTTGTGGGGGGGTGGGAGGCGGGGGGGTCACCCCCAAGGCCCCCTGTCCAACTCCAGCAAGATAATCTCTGGCCCCGTACCCTAATCCTCTTGCTGTGGAGGTCAAGGAACCAGGAACCAGTCTAGGAGCCTTCCCATCCTCTGATAGGAGCCTGCTGTGTGTTTTTTTTGTGTTCGTTGGGAGGAAACTCCGATTTCCTTCCCGACGTCACAAATGCAGGTTGTATTTCCTTTATTTCTGCCTCTGTTTCTCATCCCGTCTTTAGTGCAGTAAAATGGAGCCGGGGAACGGCGACTTGTCGTGGTTATTCACGTCCTCGAGTCCTAATCTAAATCCAACCCAACGAAAGCAAACAGGCCTGGTTATGACCCTCCCGTGGATTCTCCAGGCTGTCTCCCACCGGAACAGGAGGCCATTCAGCCCCCCTACGCCAGGCTGTCCCACCGGAACAGGAAGCCATTCACCCCCCCCCTACTCCAGCCTGTCTCCCACTGGAACAGGAGGAGACCATTCAGCCCCCTACGCCAGACTGCCCCACTGGAACGGGAGGCCATTCAGCCCTTTTCTCCAGCCTGTCCCACAGGAACAGGAGGAGGCCATTCAGCCCCCTTCTCCAGCCTGTCCCACAGGAACAGGAGGAGGCCATTCAGCCTGTCCCACAAGGCCCATCCTGCCTAACCCAACAATCAGTTAG
This sequence comes from Rhincodon typus, assembly GCF_021869965.1. Lineage (NCBI taxonomy): Eukaryota > Metazoa > Chordata > Chondrichthyes > Orectolobiformes > Rhincodontidae > Rhincodon > Rhincodon typus. The sequence continues at coordinate 947 of NW_025982018.1, read as the reverse complement.
ACCACTCCAGATGTGTATTTTCAGTGCAGCGACCTGCTGTGTTTCCGTGAACTTTCGTAGCCTGGACTGCTGTGAAATTTCGAACAGAGTACCAGCCTCCATGGTAGAAAGAGTTAGGAATTTCCTCTCACCTCAGGGTACACACCAGGGCAAGCTCACCTTTCTCATTTCGGGGCTCTCCCCATCTTGTTCCAGAGCCCTGTCCCTCACCAGATAAAACTTCTTGCCTCCCTCTTTTAAATCAAACATTTCATTTCAATTATGTCTCATCCTTGAGGGAATACAGGCCTCAATCACTGGGAACAATGGGCAGGCCTTGGAATTGCACTCTTTCTGTGCTGATGTCGTTCTGGTGGCCTAGCTGTCTCACAGCAGCCTGCAGCTTTCCTGAGGTGTAGGGGCCAGGATTCGAACCTGCTAACGCCATGTTTGTTGTGGGGGTGGGTGTGGAGTGCGGAGAGACAGGGGGATTGGGATTCCAACCCCTACCTGAAAGGAATTGGGTAGGAACATTGCATTCATGTAGCGCCTGTCGCCGGCCCGGTACACCATGGCAGAGTATCTCACAGACCACAGGCGCGCCCGTCAATTTGGGCACAGAAAGATCCCAATGGTGGTGATCCACCATTGCTTCCACGTAAGGGGACACTGGGGGAGAACTCTGCTCTCCCCCACACAAGCACACACACACTCTCACTCACACACACTCACTCCCCCCCACACACACACACACACACACACACTCACTCCCCCACACACACACTCTCACTCACACACACTCTCTCACACACACACACACACACACACACACACACTCACTCCCCCACACACACACTCTCACTCACACACACTCTCTCACACACACACACACACACATACACACACACTCACTCCCCCACACACACACTCTCACTCACACACACTCTCACACACACACACACACACAC
>NW_025982017.1:0-5136 GCF_021869965.1 Rhincodon typus | reverse complement strand
CTGTACGCCTTCTTAACAACGCTATCAACCTGGGTGGCAACTTTCAGTGATCTATGCACATGGACACCGAGATCTTTCTGCTCATCCACACTACCAAGAATCTTACCATTAGCCCAGTACTCTGTATTCCTGTTACTCCTTCCAAAGTGAATCACCTCACACTTTTCCGCATTAAACTCCATTTGCCACCTCTCAGCCCAGCTCTGCAGCTTATCTATGTCCCTCTGTAACCTACAACATCCTTCTGCACTATCCACAACTCCACCGACTTTGGTGTCATCCGCAAATTTACTAACCCATCCTTCATCAGAATGTGGCACAGATTAATAATTTCCCAATTACTTTCTGCCTTTCACTGAGCACTTAGTAATCCTACATGTTTCATTTAGGCCAGCTTTGAGTCCATTGAGAAAATGATGGAAAAAAGCAGTGGCTTGGGGACATGACCAACATTTCCATTCTCTCATTTCCATCTGCTTGTCCCAAAGTGGGATGTGGCCACTGGAATGAGCATGGGGGTGGGGCGGTGGGGGGGGGAGCAGGGGCGGTCCGAGTTCAAGAGGGTGGAGTTGCAGTAAATTGAAAGCTCCGCCCACTTACAGGTCCTGAACTTGTCCCCATTCTAAGCTGCTGCAACAGGTGGCCATGAGTCAAAAAGCCAAGTTGGCACATGAACCATAATTCTGTTGTGAATCAGTGGACTAAAAGCCATCCACAGGTTTCTTTGAGAACATTATGGGTAGTGAACAATCCCTGGATACACAAAGGGATTTGACAAAGACGAATACCAAAACATCTTTTAAAATGGGGATGAATAGGCCGATGCAGCCCATTGTGGTGCCTGTCTCAGAGCGGCTTAAGGCTGCTGCCATTTGGAGCTGTAACATTTTAGTATTTATCGCTGGTTAAACAGTCAGTCTTTTCATTCAAAGGCCCCTCTCCATTTATCAGGGGGGGGCAGGAGGCAGCGCTATTATCATGGGACCCATTGAGCTTGGTCACCATAGTAATGGCCTGAGTTCCATTCATTTGCAGGACAGTTTGCAAGTAATGAGACAAGGGTGAGATCCAAGTTAAATACACAGGTAAATACAGCAAAATGTGCTCGCAACAATTATCATCAAATGTCATCTTTTAACCTTTTAGCTAATACTAGAACAGTAATAGTAATGTCTTCCAAAGAATGCTTCCAAATTATGTGGAGTCAAAGTCCCAAAACTAAAATATTCCAAGTGGGGAAATGATGCTGACTGTAGCTAAGCAAGCATATTATAAAGTTTATACATGGAGTTGCTTTGATGTTAAAAATGTGTATGGCACTTTGGAAACTTGTCACCAATAGCCTCATCAAATTGCAAATGAAGGGGAATGGTTAAAATCAGAGCCACAGAATCAACGATGCAGCAGGGTATAATCTTTAATACAGAGACTATAGGTGTGAGGCTGGAAAAGCACAACAGGTCAGGCAGCATCCGAAGAGCAGAGAAATCAATGTTTCAGGACTGGTGAGTGGGAGGGGAGACCAGAAATAAATAGAGGGGTGGGGTGGAGCTGGGGGGAAGGGTAACAGAGATGGTGATAGGTGCTTACAGCCCAATGGCCTTAACATTGACTTCACCAGCTTCAAAATCCCTCCACACCCCGCCTTATCCCATGTCCAACCCTCCCCACTCCTGAGCTGACCCAACCTGTCCATCTTCCCACTCACCTACTTGTTCCAACCCTCCCACGGACCAATCACAATAACCCCCTACCTGCGTTCACCTCTCACCATCTCTCCCACCCTTCCCCCAGCCCCAGCTCTGTCTGTCTATTTAGTTCTGGTCTCACATCCCCCTCCCCAGTCCTGGTGAAGGGTTTTGGCCTGAAGCATTGACTTCCTTGTTTCTCAAATGCTGTCTGACCTGCTGCGCTTTTCCAGCCTCACACCTATAGACTCTGGCTTCCAGCATCTGCAGTCCTTATTGTCTCCAAGTCACTCATAACCTTAAATGCAGCCTGCCATCTGCACATCAATTAGATACATCTGTAATTATTGCAACATAGCATTAGACTGTTGTGGAATTCCTCAGCCTGCAGTTTAGTAACAACTCTCCTGGGAATCAGTCATTTTCAAATTAATGGTTGACTGTAATCTGTATATTGCAGGCACTCTGTGAGTCTGTTCCTGTCCGTGATTGAGCAGGCTCCTAGCGTGTGTCTAGAACTGATAAGGCTTGAAAGTCTCTGACTCACACTGGTTTTCCACCAAGTATTTACCAGCGCTATCTCACAGCAGGGAAGTTTAATTAAAGTGTCATGCCGCTGTGATTGTGGCAAGATAGTCTGATACGGCAACACCTGTCAGCTCTGATAGTGTTCATGCACCTGAACAAGCATGTGGTTCCTACATTCTTCCAGCTAGGAACATTGGACCATTAAGATAACACGCAGCAGCAACAACAAAAGCCTGTAACGTTGATAACAGCCAGGCACCTGCTGCTATTCTGCAGAGAACAACAGATTGCACAACATGGCGATAAATGTACAAGAGGTATGTTCTTATCAGGGTTTTCTGCAGGTGAACACAGATTTTAGTAGATGCAAACATTATTAAGGTGGAAACTTAGTATATAAGCAATTGTGTAAATCAAGTGGAAGCCACCTTTTTTTATCAATTCATTCTTGGGAAGTGGGCAACACTGGCATTTATTAATAAGGCTTGTTAATGATGTCCCATACTGGCCAGGTCATAAAGTCATATAGTACAGAAACTGACCCTTCGGTCCAACCAGTCCATGCCAACCATAATCACAAGTTCAACTAGTCCCACCTGCCTGCATTTGGCCCATATCCCTCCAAACCTTTCGTATTCATGTACTTATCCAAATGTCTTTTAAACGTTGTAACTGCACCCACATCTACCATTTCTCTAAAGTTCATTCCACACAAGAACTACTCTTTATGTTAAAAAAAAAACCCACGTCTTTTTAAATCTTTCTCTTCTCTTGTCTTGAAAACCTTCACCCTAGGGAAAAGACACCTACCATTCACCTTATCTATGCCCCTCATGATTTTATAGACATCTATAAGGTCACCCCTCAACCTCCTATGCTCCAGACAAAAAGTCCTAGTCTCTGCCCTGCTCTTGTAGCCACTGTGTTTATGTGGTGAGTCAAATTGAGTTTCTGGTCAGTGGTAACCCCCAATATATTGATAGTGGGGGGTTTAGTGAAGGTAACACCATTGAATATCAAAGTTTGATGTTTAGATTGTCTCTCATAGGAGATGGTAATTGCCTGGCATTTATGTGGTACAAATGTTAGTTGCCACTTTTCAGCTCAAGCCTGAACATTGACAAGGTCTTGGTCATGGACTGTTTCAGTATCAGAGAAGTTGTGAATGGTGCTGAACATTGTGAGATCATCAGTTACCATCCCCACTTCTGACTTTATGATGGAGGGAAGGTCATTGATGAAGCAGCTGAAGATGGTTGGGCTGAGGACACTACCTTGAGGAACTGCTGCAGAGATGTCATGGAGCTGAGATGATTGACCTCCAAACACCACAACCATCTTCCTCAGTTACGTCACTGGACACGAAACATTAACTCTGCTTTCTGTCCACAGATGCTACCAGGCCTTCTGGGTTTTTCCAGCAATTTCTGATTTTGTTACCATTTTCCTATGTGCCAGGTATGACTCTAACCAGTGGACAGTTTTCCCTCAATACCCATTGATTCCAGATTTGTGAGGGCTCCTTGATACCACACACAGTCAAACAGGCCTTGATGCCAAGGGCTGTCACTCTCACATCACCCCTAGAAATAAAGGGATGGGGAGAGAATCTTGACTTTGGAAAGAAGTCACACTCTCTCATTCCTGAAGCCATCCCCATACAGCACGAGACCATATTTGTTTGGCTGTAGTTAATAGTATATTAAAGATGTGGTTTGTAAGCATGTTACAAACTTTACATAGTTTTTAAAGCAGCAATACAATGAAGGGGGAAACTTTAACACTTTTCATGTAATCTTTGTTAACTCAATCTTTCTCTCCCTGCCTCAATCTCCAGACACCCTTCAATATGTCACAGTACCCACAAAGTTCCCTCTGACCCCATCAGTTACCCTGACTGAAGGCAAGGGTAAACAAGAAAATATAAACTACTGTAGATGCTGGAAATCTGAAACAAAAACAGAAATTGCTGGAGGAACTCAACAGGTCTGGCAGTATCTGTGGGTAAAAACAGAGTCAATGTTTTGGATTTCTGGAGAAGGGTCATTGGGCCCAATATGTTAAATCAGTTTCTCTCTTCACAGATGCTGCCATGAGTTTCTCCAGATAATTCTGTTATTATTGAAGTAAAGTGTGGTTTCATTGTGCCTCCCACAACATCCTTAGCTTCATTTTCCACACTGTAGGGATTCTATGATGATAGGGGAATGGGTCTGGGTGAGATGCTCTGAGAGTCAGTGAGGACTTGTTGGGTCGAAGGTCCTGTTTCCACACTGTAGGAACTCTATGATTCTATGCTTCTTCTATGATATTCAATTAGCTTTCTCTTGAACATTAGTCACTACGAATATGTGGGCAAAACATACTAGTCACAAATAGCAGTGAGATGAATAATCAGTTCAGCCATTCTTTTAATGATGTTACTGGAGGGAGGAGTGTTGATTAGCTTTTGATTATGCCATCAAATCTTTTTCTGCCCATTTGATCCAGTGAATCAGACGGGTAGGACCTCAGCTTAATGTATTGGTACCTGCGCCAACATTTCCCTCAGCACCAAAACATAGTACCAACTTGTAGTCATGCCCAAGGACTGGAGGTCAATGTTCTGTCCACAACAGATGGCACAGAGGCCAGAATGATACCAGGTGCAGGAATACAGCTATTATACTACAAAGAAAAAGTGCCAAAGAGCAGAATATTCCGATCACATGCAATCCAGGTTTTCACTTGCCTTCTTCATTGTGAGTGTCTGATCAGCGATAGAACATAGAACATAGAACATAGAACATTACAGCGCAGTACAGGCCCTTCGGCCCTCGATGTTGCGCCGACCTGTGAAACCAATCTGAAGCCCATCTAACCTACACTATTCCATTATCATCCATATGTTTATCCAATGACCATTTAAATGCCCTTAAAG
>NW_025982016.1:0-5136 GCF_021869965.1 Rhincodon typus | reverse complement strand
CTGTACGCCTTCTTAACAACGCTATCAACCTGGGTGGCAACTTTCAGTGATCTATGCACATGGACACCGAGATCTTTCTGCTCATCCACACTACCAAGAATCTTACCATTAGCCCAGTACTCTGTATTCCTGTTACTCCTTCCAAAGTGAATCACCTCACACTTTTCCGCATTAAACTCCATTTGCCACCTCTCAGCCCAGCTCTGCAGCTTATCTATGTCCCTCTGTAACCTACAACATCCTTCTGCACTATCCACAACTCCACCGACTTTGGTGTCATCCGCAAATTTACTAACCCATCCTTCATCAGAATGTGGCACAGATTAATAATTTCCCAATTACTTTCTGCCTTTCACTGAGCACTTAGTAATCCTACATGTTTCATTTAGGCCAGCTTTGAGTCCATTGAGAAAATGATGGAAAAAAGCAGTGGCTTGGGGACATGACCAACATTTCCATTCTCTCATTTCCATCTGCTTGTCCCAAAGTGGGATGTGGCCACTGGAATGAGCATGGGGGTGGGGCGGTGGGGGGGGGAGCAGGGGCGGTCCGAGTTCAAGAGGGTGGAGTTGCAGTAAATTGAAAGCTCCGCCCACTTACAGGTCCTGAACTTGTCCCCATTCTAAGCTGCTGCAACAGGTGGCCATGAGTCAAAAAGCCAAGTTGGCACATGAACCATAATTCTGTTGTGAATCAGTGGACTAAAAGCCATCCACAGGTTTCTTTGAGAACATTATGGGTAGTGAACAATCCCTGGATACACAAAGGGATTTGACAAAGACGAATACCAAAACATCTTTTAAAATGGGGATGAATAGGCCGATGCAGCCCATTGTGGTGCCTGTCTCAGAGCGGCTTAAGGCTGCTGCCATTTGGAGCTGTAACATTTTAGTATTTATCGCTGGTTAAACAGTCAGTCTTTTCATTCAAAGGCCCCTCTCCATTTATCAGGGGGGGGCAGGAGGCAGCGCTATTATCATGGGACCCATTGAGCTTGGTCACCATAGTAATGGCCTGAGTTCCATTCATTTGCAGGACAGTTTGCAAGTAATGAGACAAGGGTGAGATCCAAGTTAAATACACAGGTAAATACAGCAAAATGTGCTCGCAACAATTATCATCAAATGTCATCTTTTAACCTTTTAGCTAATACTAGAACAGTAATAGTAATGTCTTCCAAAGAATGCTTCCAAATTATGTGGAGTCAAAGTCCCAAAACTAAAATATTCCAAGTGGGGAAATGATGCTGACTGTAGCTAAGCAAGCATATTATAAAGTTTATACATGGAGTTGCTTTGATGTTAAAAATGTGTATGGCACTTTGGAAACTTGTCACCAATAGCCTCATCAAATTGCAAATGAAGGGGAATGGTTAAAATCAGAGCCACAGAATCAACGATGCAGCAGGGTATAATCTTTAATACAGAGACTATAGGTGTGAGGCTGGAAAAGCACAACAGGTCAGGCAGCATCCGAAGAGCAGAGAAATCAATGTTTCAGGACTGGTGAGTGGGAGGGGAGACCAGAAATAAATAGAGGGGTGGGGTGGAGCTGGGGGGAAGGGTAACAGAGATGGTGATAGGTGCTTACAGCCCAATGGCCTTAACATTGACTTCACCAGCTTCAAAATCCCTCCACACCCCGCCTTATCCCATGTCCAACCCTCCCCACTCCTGAGCTGACCCAACCTGTCCATCTTCCCACTCACCTATTTGTTCCAACCCTCCCACGGACCAATCACAATAACCCCCTACCTGCGTTCACCTCTCACCATCTCTCCCACCCTTCCCCCAGCCCCAGCTCTGTCTGTCTATTTAGTTCTGGTCTCACATCCCCCTCCCCAGTCCTGGTGAAGGGTTTTGGCCTGAAGCATTGACTTCCTTGTTTCTCAAATGCTGTCTGACCTGCTGCGCTTTTCCAGCCTCACACCTATAGACTCTGGCTTCCAGCATCTGCAGTCCTTATTGTCTCCAAGTCACTCATAACCTTAAATGCAGCCTGCCATCTGCACATCAATTAGATACATCTGTAATTATTGCAACATAGCATTAGACTGTTGTGGAATTCCTCAGCCTGCAGTTTAGTAACAACTCTCCTGGGAATCAGTCATTTTCAAATTAATGGTTGACTGTAATCTGTATATTGCAGGCACTCTGTGAGTCTGTTCCTGTCCGTGATTGAGCAGGCTCCTAGCGTGTGTCTAGAACTGATAAGGCTTGAAAGTCTCTGACTCACACTGGTTTTCCACCAAGTATTTACCAGCGCTATCTCACAGCAGGGAAGTTTAATTAAAGTGTCATGCCGCTGTGATTGTGGCAAGATAGTCTGATACGGCAACACCTGTCAGCTCTGATAGTGTTCATGCACCTGAACAAGCATGTGGTTCCTACATTCTTCCAGCTAGGAACATTGGACCATTAAGATAACACGCAGCAGCAACAACAAAAGCCTGTAACGTTGATAACAGCCAGGCACCTGCTGCTATTCTGCAGAGAACAACAGATTGCACAACATGGCGATAAATGTACAAGAGGTATGTTCTTATCAGGGTTTTCTGCAGGTGAACACAGATTTTAGTAGATGCAAACATTATTAAGGTGGAAACTTAGTATATAAGCAATTGTGTAAATCAAGTGGAAGCCACCTTTTTTTATCAATTCATTCTTGGGAAGTGGGCAACACTGGCATTTATTAATAAGGCTTGTTAATGATGTCCCATACTGGCCAGGTCATAAAGTCATATAGTACAGAAACTGACCCTTCGGTCCAACCAGTCCATGCCAACCATAATCACAAGTTCAACTAGTCCCACCTGCCTGCATTTGGCCCATATCCCTCCAAACCTTTCGTATTCATGTACTTATCCAAATGTCTTTTAAACGTTGTAACTGCACCCACATCTACCATTTCTCTAAAGTTCATTCCACACAAGAACTACTCTTTATGTTAAAAAAAAAACCCACGTCTTTTTAAATCTTTCTCTTCTCTTGTCTTGAAAACCTTCACCCTAGGGAAAAGACACCTACCATTCACCTTATCTATGCCCCTCATGATTTTATAGACATCTATAAGGTCACCCCTCAACCTCCTATGCTCCAGACAAAAAGTCCTAGTCTCTGCCCTGCTCTTGTAGCCACTGTGTTTATGTGGTGAGTCAAATTGAGTTTCTGGTCAGTGGTAACCCCCAATATATTGATAGTGGGGGGTTTAGTGAAGGTAACACCATTGAATATCAAAGTTTGATGTTTAGATTGTCTCTCATAGGAGATGGTAATTGCCTGGCATTTATGTGGTACAAATGTTAGTTGCCACTTTTCAGCTCAAGCCTGAACATTGACAAGGTCTTGGTCATGGACTGTTTCAGTATCAGAGAAGTTGTGAATGGTGCTGAACATTGTGAGATCATCAGTTACCATCCCCACTTCTGACTTTATGATGGAGGGAAGGTCATTGATGAAGCAGCTGAAGATGGTTGGGCTGAGGACACTACCTTGAGGAACTGCTGCAGAGATGTCATGGAGCTGAGATGATTGACCTCCAAACACCACAACCATCTTCCTCAGTTACGTCACTGGACACGAAACATTAACTCTGCTTTCTGTCCACAGATGCTACCAGGCCTTCTGGGTTTTTCCAGCAATTTCTGATTTTGTTACCATTTTCCTATGTGCCAGGTATGACTCTAACCAGTGGACAGTTTTCCCTCAATACCCATTGATTCCAGATTTGTGAGGGCTCCTTGATACCACACACAGTCAAACAGGCCTTGATGCCAAGGGCTGTCACTCTCACATCACCCCTAGAAATAAAGGGATGGGGAGAGAATCTTGACTTTGGAAAGAAGTCACACTCTCTCATTCCTGAAGCCATCCCCATACAGCACGAGACCATATTTGTTTGGCTGTAGTTAATAGTATATTAAAGATGTGGTTTGTAAGCATGTTACAAACTTTACATAGTTTTTAAAGCAGCAATACAATGAAGGGGGAAACTTTAACACTTTTCATGTAATCTTTGTTAACTCAATCTTTCTCTCCCTGCCTCAATCTCCAGACACCCTTCAATATGTCACAGTACCCACAAAGTTCCCTCTGACCCCATCAGTTACCCTGACTGAAGGCAAGGGTAAACAAGAAAATATAAACTACTGTAGATGCTGGAAATCTGAAACAAAAACAGAAATTGCTGGAGGAACTCAACAGGTCTGGCAGTATCTGTGGGTAAAAACAGAGTCAATGTTTTGGATTTCTGGAGAAGGGTCATTGGGCCCAATATGTTAAATCAGTTTCTCTCTTCACAGATGCTGCCATGAGTTTCTCCAGATAATTCTGTTATTATTGAAGTAAAGTGTGGTTTCATTGTGCCTCCCACAACATCCTTAGCTTCATTTTCCACACTGTAGGGATTCTATGATGATAGGGGAATGGGTCTGGGTGAGATGCTCTGAGAGTCAGTGAGGACTTGTTGGGTCGAAGGTCCTGTTTCCACACTGTAGGAACTCTATGATTCTATGCTTCTTCTATGATATTCAATTAGCTTTCTCTTGAACATTAGTCACTACGAATATGTGGGCAAAACATACTAGTCACAAATAGCAGTGAGATGAATAATCAGTTCAGCCATTCTTTTAATGATGTTACTGGAGGGAGGAGTGTTGATTAGCTTTTGATTATGCCATCAAATCTTTTTCTGCCCATTTGATCCAGTGAATCAGACGGGTAGGACCTCAGCTTAATGTATTGGTACCTGCGCCAACATTTCCCTCAGCACCAAAACATAGTACCAACTTGTAGTCATGCCCAAGGACTGGAGGTCAATGTTCTGTCCACAACAGATGGCACAGAGGCCAGAATGATACCAGGTGCAGGAATACAGCTATTATACTACAAAGAAAAAGTGCCAAAGAGCAGAATATTCCGATCACATGCAATCCAGGTTTTCACTTGCCTTCTTCATTGTGAGTGTCTGATCAGCGATAGAACATAGAACATAGAACATAGAACATTACAGCGCAGTACAGGCCCTTCGGCCCTCGATGTTGCGCCGACCTGTGAAACCAATCTGAAGCCCATCTAACCTACACTATTCCATTATCATCCATATGTTTATCCAATGACCATTTAAATGCCCTTAAAG
>NW_025982015.1:0-5137 GCF_021869965.1 Rhincodon typus | reverse complement strand
GCCCATTGTAGCCAATCGAGGATGGTCAGTTCCTCGATGCTGGGGATATTGGCCTGATCGAGAACACTGGCGATGGTGCATCTTTCTTCCCAGTGGATTTGCAGGATCTTGTGCAGGCTTTGAGGTGTCTGCTCTAGACAATCCATGTCTCAGGACTATACAGGAAAGTGAGAACCACCACAGCTCTGTATGCCATGAGTTTGGTGTCAGATCTGATGTTGTTGTTGTCAAACACCCTTTTCCTCAGATGGCCGAAGGCTGTTCTAGCACACAGAACATTTCACAGGCAATGTCATGTTTGCCACCACACCACAGCTCATTGGTTAGATTGAAATGATTGGCAACAAAGAAATCAAAGAACTGTGGATGCTAGAAATCAGAAATAAAAAAGAACTCGCTGGAGAAACACAGCAGGTCTGGCAGCATCTGTGCAGAGAAAGCAGAGTTAATGTTTCAGATCCAATGACCCTTCTTCAGAACTGACTGTAGCTAGGCCATGGTCGGTATTTATGCTGAAGATGGGGTTGGGGGAAGGGGAGGAGTAAATGACAGGTGGAGATGGAGCCCAGAGAGAGAGAAAACACAGTTGGACAGACAAAAGGAGTGGGTAAAGATCAGACTGGGAAAACAAATGGCTTTTAATGGAGACCATTAGTGGCTGCCAATGGATTGTGTGCGGTAGCAGCCCATGTGATGACAGGGCCTGGTGTGTGGGGGCTGGGGCAAGGACATGGGAGAAGGTGCTCAGGGAATTGTTGAACTTGATGTTGAGTCCTGAAGGCTGTAGAGTTCTCTCTCTCTCTGGGCCTCATCTCCACCTATTGTTTATTCCTCGCCACCCCAGCTTCAGCATAAATACCAACCTTTGCCTGGCTACAACCAGATCTAAAGAAGGATCACTGGACCCGAAACATTAACTCTGCTTTCTCTCCACAGATGCTGCCATCCCTGCTGAGTTTCTCCAGCAATTTCTGTGATTGGCAACAAAGGTTGGTTGTAAGGAATAGCTTTGAAAGTGATTCAGATGGCAATGGAGTGAATACTGGAAGGACACAAGGATGGAATTCCAGAGTTTAAAATCTCAGCAGCTGAAGGTATGGCCACAAATTTTGTAGCAAATAAAATCAGGAATGTTCAAGAGGTCAGAATTAGAGAAGATCAGGTCTCCTCAAGGAAGGCTGTTGAGATAGAGAGGGCCATGGTCAGGAAAGGATGTGGTAACGATGATGAGGATTTGAAAGTTGAAGCAACAATGCACAAAGAATCCGGACAGAGTAACAAGTCCGGGGTGGTGAGTGACTGAGAAGTGTATGTTGGCAGTAGATTTTCAATAAGTACAGGTTAATGTTGGGTGGAAGATAGAAGCTTAGCCAGAACAGCACTGCAATACTGAAGACCAAGATGGCAAAGATGAGGCTGAGGGTTTCAGCAGCGAACAAACTCAGTAGAAGGAGGAGATGGAAGTCGAAAGTACAGGTGTGTGGTTGGAAACTCATCTCTGGGTCAAACATGCCATCACATTTGTGCAGGGCTGTTCACAGAAGCATTGACATAGGCTCAACACCATGATTTTTACACTAATCAACATCAACTAAAGGGCATCTGCACGAACTCACATCAACTCAGGGATGTTAAGACCAAACCACTTCAACTTTCCTTTGCAGTCTTCATTGTCTCAGTGACCAAAGGGGGGCGCTGCTATGATCATCATCACCTACAGCAGGTCACCAATGTGACATTTTGATATTCTATGTTTATGATCTGGCCTCAGGGTGACTCTCTTCCCCATCAAATACACCAAAACAGAAGGAAATCTTCAATCACACATTTGCTAACTTGTAATTGGCTGGTAGATGCATACCGACTGACTTTAGATCTTCCCTCTTTTATTGCTGGAGCCATAAGATATAGAAGCAGGAAATGTCCATCCAGCCCATCAAATCTGCTCACCATTCAATACAAACACGGCTGATCTGAGAAACTTTAATTGTACTTTCCTGCCTTTTCCCCATCACTCCTGATTCCCTTATTGATTAAAAATCTGTCTACTTCAGCCTTGAACATACATAATGAGCCAGCGTCAGCAGCTCTCTGCAGTAACAGATTCCACAGATTCACTACCCTCATAGAGATGAAATTTCTCAAGTTTGTCTGTGTGAGAGTATGCCCTCTGGACGTAGATGTTCCCACAAGGGGAAACAACCTTTCCACATAGACTCTGTCAAATCCCAAGATTCTTATATGTTTCAGTAAGGTCTCCCCTCATTTTTCTAAACTCCAATGAGTACAAGGATATCCTTTTAACCTCTCCTCATAAAATAGTCCCTCCTTACTCAGGATCAACCCAGTGAACATTCTCTGGATTACCTCCCATGCCAGTGTATCTTTCCTTAGACAAGGGGACCAAAACTGTTAACAGTATTCCAGTGGTCTAACTAGTGCCTTGTATGTTTTTAGCAAGTATTCCCTGTTTTATATTCTATTCACTTTGAAATAAAGGCCAACATTCTATTTGCCTTCTCTATTACCCACTGAACTTGGATGCTAGCTTTATGTCATTTGTGCACATGGACACCCAAATCATTGTGTGCTGCAGCTTTCTGCTGTTTTTGCCAAGTAAACAATATTAAATCAAAAATGTGAAGCTGAAAAAACACAGCAGGTCAGACAGCATGAGCAGCAGAAAAGATAATGTTTTATCTCAGAATCCATCTTCAGGAACAATATTCAGCTCTTCTATTCTTCCTGCCAAAGTGCAGAACTTCAGAGACAACAAGGTGTAGAGCTGGATGAACACAGCAGGCTAAGCAGCATCAGAGGAGCAGAAAGGCTGACATTTCGGGCCTAGACCCTTCATCAGAAAATGGCAGAACTTCACATTATTTTCCCTCTGCCAAGTTTTGCCCACTTGCTTAACCTGTCTGTATCCCTCTGTTGATTCCTTGTGTCATCCCCAATACTTGTATTCCCATAATTTCTGGTCATCGCCAAACTTGGCTACAATAGCTTCCTTCATCCAAGTCATTAACATATATTGTAAATAATCGTGATTCAAGCACTGATCCCTGTGGCACTCCACTAGTTAAAGATTGTCATCCTGAAAATGTTCTCTAAGTTCCAACTCTCTGCCTTCTATTAGTTTTCCCCTCCCAGAAGCCAGGCTAACTCAGCTTGATTATATTATTTATTTCTAAATGCCCTGCTATTAAATCCTTTGTAATAGATTCTAACATTTTCCCACTGACACATGAAGCTAATTGGGTTATATTTACATTTTTATGTCTCTCCTCCTTTTTACTTAAGGTGTTATATTTGTAGTTTTCTAATCCTCTGGGATTTTTCCAAAATCTAAGGAATTTTGGAAGATGACTATCAGTGCATCCATTCTCTCTGTAGCTACAGTACTGCCTTTACAACCTGAGGATGCAATCCATCAGCTCCAGGGGACTTATCAGCTTTTAGCCTCATGAGTTTCCATAATACTTTTTCTCTGCAATAGTTATTGAGTTTATTTCCTCTCCCATTTAGCCCCTTTATTATTTAGTAATTTTGGAATGCTATCAATGTCTTCTACCATGAAGACTGTTGCAAAGTATTTATTGAAATCCTCTGTTAAGGTTCCCCATTATTATTTCCTCACCCTTATTCTCTGAGAGGCCTGTGTTCACTTTGGCCTTTCTCTTCCTTTTTTCTATATTTGAAGAAGCTTTTCCTGTTCATTTTTATCTTACTTGTTAGTTTACCCTTGTAGTTTATTGTCTCTTTCTTTGTTATTTCTTGGTCATCATTTGCCGGCTTTTGAAACTTTCCCAGTCCTCTCATTTACCACAATGTGTGGTTTTTCTTTCAATTTGACACTTTCCTTAACTTCCCTGTTTAACCATGGTCAGTTTATTTCCTTCTTAGAATTCTTCCTCACTGGGATCTCTCTTTTCTATGGGTCATGAACTATTTTCTTAAACATCTGCTATTGTTCCTCAGATGTCTTTTCTGTCAAATTTCTTTCCCAGTCCCCTCCAGCCAACTCTGCCCTATGTAATTATCCTCATTTAAGTATAACACAGTTGTTTAGGACCCAAGTTCCTCATTCTCAAACTGAATGCTAAATCCTACCATAGATAGTCACTGTTCCCTAAGGGATCATTTAATCTGAGATAATTTTTTATTATTATTGCCTCATTATACATTACCAGATCCAAAATAGCCTTATCCTTGATTGAGTTCACAACGTATTGTTTTAGGAAACTATCCCAAATTATCCATGAGTTCTTCCTGGTAGCTATCTTTTACAATTTGATCTTCTAAATTCACATGAAGATGAAAGTCACCTATGTTTAATACACTACTTCTTTTTTAAAGTATGCCATCATTATCTCCTGATTTAATTCTCTGTTGTAGAGGTTTACAGCATGGAAAACAGAATAACTATCTTAACAGTCCTAATAGATGTAAGAAAACCTAGAAGTGATGTGAATGGGACTTAGTGTAAGTAAGATCAAGGGCTGTGGATCTTTTGGATCAAGTTTATGCAGGATAGAATTTGGGAAGTCTGCCAAAGTCTAGAAATAGAAAAAAGACAATCTTAGTGAACATACTAATATGTGGTTGGTAGCTCAGAGATGGTAGAATATATCACCCAGGTTGCAAACAGTTTTGTTAAGGCTTAGACAACATTCAAGGAGGATAAAATTGGAAACCAAGTAATGCAGTTTGTGGTGGGAGCTGAAGACAATGGCATCAGTCTTCCTGATGCTTATTTGAAGGAACTTTCTCCTTCGCCAGTAATGAATGTTGGACAAATAGTCTGATGATTTAGCAATGTGTAGGAACCAAGAGAGGAAGGAGTGAAATGAAGCTGGGTATTATCAGTGTAAATAAACATCTATGTTACTGTTTTGGATGAAGTCATTAACTGCAGGATGTAGATGAGAAACAGGAGGAGATAGGATAGATACCTCAGGGACACTAGAGATAATGGTATCAGACCATGGGATCTCTATACTAGAGTAGGGTTAATTTTAGAGGGTGTTTACCAGTTGAATCATTTATTGTCACATGTATTCAATATAAAATAAAGTGAAAAGCATGTACCGTCACTCTGCATAGGGACCATTCACAATAACTTAGAATAAAATTT
>NW_025982014.1:0-5137 GCF_021869965.1 Rhincodon typus | reverse complement strand
TTTCGGGTCTGGACCCTTCTTCAGAAATGGCTGTGTAATACTGAAGAAGGGTCTAGGCCTGAAACTTCAACTTTCCTGCTCCTCTGATGCTGCTTGGCCTGCTGTGTTCATCCAGCTCTACACCTTGTTATCTCAGATTCTCCAGCATCTGCAGTTCCTACTATCCCATTCTAATTCATCCCACAATGACCTCCTCAACAACATCTGCGGGCTTCTGCTAGAACACAAATTACTGAAGCAGAAGTAATATGGTCCTAACTGATGTTATGACTGGACGAGTCAGACCCCAGGCTGAAATCTGTCTTGAGAGATCATTTTTTGTTTTGTTTTGGTTTTAATGAGGGGTTCTCTCACTGAAACATATGCACGCAATGTTGAAGAATTTGTTTTAATACTAAAACAGAAGTTTATTCATCAAACAAATGAACATAAAACAAAATAAACCAGACTATTTACTTATAAAATAAACTTAAAGGTTTTTAAACACATGGTAACCCATACTTCCATTAATTCAGACAAAAAGTCTTTTATACATCCCAAAAAATACCCAAAAATGCTTCTTATACAATAATGGCAGCAGAAATCAAAATGTCTTTCTAACACATCAATAGTTAACTGTGACTTCAGCTCTCAGTCTGGAAAATCAGATAGCCTTTTCCTGAAGGTATCATACACCTGAGTTTAAATGTTCACAGCTTCAGATAACCTCTTCAGGGTTTTATCCAAATACTTCTGATCTGAGACTCTCTAAATTCTTTACTCTAAAGTAACACAGATTTACTATCTTTTCTCCTTTTTAGGAGCACTACTTTGTCCATCAATCTTCTTCAAAAGAACTGCCAAAGCAAAAAAAAAAAGGCCCCTAAGCTATGGATGTTTCCTCAAGCTTAAAAAAAAATTCCGGAAGTTCCTTACAGAAACCTTGATGTGCAACTCACTATCTTGCTTCGTCATAAAACTTTCCCACTACTTCTGAAAGCTACACCCTTAAACTGTGATAAAAGAAATCACATAACTACAGAGATACCTACAAGTTCATCATCTCACACAGAAATACCTCCATGTCACTAATTCAAAATTCAAAAATCCAAATTTAAAATAAATAGTCTTAGAAATATATATAAATCGCACAGTCTACATCACAACGACCATAGTCATACCTACAGACTTATACTTTTCTGCCAATGCCCTTGACTCCTCTATCACCATCCCTAGGTATTACATGGGTCACCACAGAGGTAATGACCATGTCCAACAAGAGAGAATCTAACCATCTCCTCTTGAAATTCAGTGGTATTACAATCAACTCCATTCCCCTTTATCATTATCCTGGGGTTTACTATTGATCAGAACCTTAAATAGACCAGCCATGTAAATATTGATCTTTGTGTATTCTGCAAGAAATAAATCACCTCCCAGCTTTCCAAGTCTTTTCTGTTGTATGGAGCAATGCTTCTGAAAGGGTTAACATATTGGTGATGATATCATATTGCTTTGGCTTGGAATAAGACAAAATATCTTCTAATCTTGTGGAGTGAAGATGGATAATCCACAGATATATTAGTAATAATGTTTATCTGTCAAAAGTAATTTGCACCTGCTTGCTATCCTGCAACAAACTACACCTTGTTTAAGATAAGAGTCCGTTCTTGTTAAGACTCACAAGTGGTTGGTCTACCAGTGTTAGCTAAATAGGTCCTTAGGTCCCATCTACAGTCACAGCTCGGAGCTCTCATGCTATTTCCTTCATTTCTCTGAATAAGTGCGGCACTAAAACACGCATGAAACCCAAGACCTCTGCTTCATGCAACTTGACTTATACTTTCACTTTGTCCACCACCAGTGTGCAGTAGCTGCAGTGTTATGCATATAGAAGATAGACCATTGCAAACCCTCAAGACCCCTTTGACAGCAAGTACCATTTAGAAGGATAAGCACAGCAAGCACTTGAAAATACCACTACATTGACATTCCCTTCCAAGTTATGTACTGTCCTGAATTGAAACTATTGCCACTTTTAATTTTCACTGGACCAATGTCCCATAACTACCTCCCTAACAGCAACTCAGCACACTTTATCACCACAAGTGCAACTGTTTAAGACAAATTACCAACACCAAGGGTAATTAGGGATGCACAATAAATTCTGGTCTTGCCAATAATGTTCAAATCCCATGAATGAATAAACAAAAAAAAACCTGACGTTAGCAAAAATCTAATTTCACATAGCTCAAGTAACAGCTGCGACCAGAAATAGAATATGAGTTTTTTTTTGGAAGGCTGAATCTGCTATTGGAATCCTGTAGTACAACTTTATCCTGATGGTTACACTAGCCAACTTGCTGCACGTTCCAGGAATACACCTCTAATACAAAACAAATCCGAAAATGCTAGGTAATGTCTATCCAGAGAACCATGTTGGATAACCTTTATCTTCCCATCTGTTGGGCACAGAAATCGAAAAACCCAATCAGAGACCCAAGGATGTCAGACATTGAAAAAAAGGTACGCAAAATCAAGAGAGGGTAGTAAAGAGCCAATTACAGTGTAGCTCTTCTGTGTGTCAAAATTAACAGCTAACTTGCATTTTAATTTTCTAAACTAATTTTATATCATATGGATCAATATGCTAAAAATAAACATGGTCCCTGGATAACTGCAGGTAATATATATCAGACCAGCAGATTTCTCTTTCTGAATGATTTGATTATTATTAGCACTGTAACTACTGAGCTACATCGCTGTGAACTGCAAGACTTTGATTTTCAGTCTGTGGTTGGAAGCTCAATGCTCAGATAATTTCTGTGTCTTCATCTCCTAGTCACATCTGCATTGCTCAGTCAATGCAACTTTTGAATGGAAAAGCACTAACTGGACAGAAGTCAAGTCTGACATCCAATCAGTGCTGTTGGCATTAGCAGGTGGCATGAACAGACAGCAGCAATGATTAGGCTGAAGAGAGAAGCTACATCGGGTCAAACAGCCAACTGAAAGGTATTATGCACAATCCAAATGATGTTCCCCTAGTTGGCAAATATTTCCTTCATTAACTAGAATTGTTCATTTCTGCCTGCCCTGCACTGTGTATTAATGTGCACCCAACCCAACCCTCTGCTCAGAATGCTTCTGCTTCTGAAGAAGGGTCCCAACTCGAAACGTCAACTTTCCTGCTCCTCTGATGCTGCCTGGCCTGCTGTGTTCCTCCAGCTCCACACTGTGTCATCGCTGACTCTAGAATCAGCAGTTCTTACTATCTCTGCTAGGAATAGTTGATATAAGCCCATGTGCTCTCTGGCTTCTTCCCATTTCTCAACTCATTTTGAAAACTTAAAGATAACTCCACAATAAAGCACAAATAAAAGTATTTGACGTATTCCTGGGGCTAAGTATTTCCAAGTTAGTTTGTTGCTTTTTCCACCTTTGAAAAGTTTAGTCAAATTATCTCCTCTCTTCGCCCCTTGAAATCCTTGTCATAAACTGCTCTTCCCAAGCACACACCAACTCCTTTAATCAATACCTCCTCCCTTAGCTTCTGCAGAAAATATTGCCAATTCCTAGTCAACTACAACTGACACATAAACCACGTTATTAGCTGTCTTATTATTTTCTGCACTCCTATCTTCACTTGTTCTGACTTCACAAATACCAATACCCATCCATCAATCTTGGTAACTGTCGTGGTTCCTTTAACCCTGAGGTCTGGAACATGTAGGCTATCTATGATTATCTCTGTTCTTCCTTACCACCCACATACCTCTATCTTCCCCGAACCCATTGCCTTCAGCATCCACCTGAAAATCTTCCTTCCCATCTCACTAAATTAATCCTCAAACTCACATTTCTTTCTTGTTAGCTCCTACCCTGATACCTCTGATGGAACATGCACAACTATAATCATTCATTTTGACTTTTCTGATCAAATTATTGGCTTTCTCTGTAATGTTCATCTTTTCACTCTGAAACAGCAAGTCACAAACTTGAGGGAATGCATCACACATCCAATCTTGTTGTTTGTGGCCAGATTTTTGATGAGAGATATAAAAAAGTTAGCTATCTGCACAGTCTAACACCCAAATGAAATATATTCTAACTTACAACATAAACATTACATTGCACACTGAGCCATTTGGTCATAAAAATCTAGTTCATAATTCAAAACTATCAACATAAAAATTTTAATCAAAGATGAAGAGAGGCATCAAGTCTATAAATTGATAAACAATGCTTTGTAAAAGCAAATCTATCGAGCTGAAATTTAATTAATTTGTTTGAAAGAATTAACAATGATAGATCCATACCCAAGCTTGTAATGGGGCTGGAAGGCCTGGGAAAAGAGCCGTAAAACTTAATTAGCAATATAAATTATTCCTGCGAGTTACAAAATCAAAGAGTATTGTGTAAGGTAAAATAATTCATTTACATTTCTGCATGATGACCTGCCAAAGTATGCCTCTTCCTCACTGGGATGTGAAATGGGGTAGAAAGTGCTTCTACTTAATTTATTTGTGTATGCTGTCTGACAATCAAGCAGTTCAGACATACAAAGGTAGTTGCAGCTTTGTTTAGTCTCTACTGAATCTCACCAGATTGAGAAAATTAATAGGAGATGATAGTTAGGCCTGCATTTCAAGCAGAGAAAATACTAACTTAGCTGTTCACCACACCAACTGTGGATTGGGCTTTATCTCACTTTGGATTTCATGAGATAAAAACTGCTAGAAGAGTTTCTCTAGCTTGTAGCAGGTGAATAGATCTACAAAAGCTCTCACAAAGACTTATAGCAGAGTTAGGTTGGGATGCAGTGGGAATGCAATTGGGCATCTGATGGCAACCTGATCAAGGAGCTGAGGCATCCACTGTCTTCAAGTCTATCCAGAAATTATATGGAGGCTCACCTCATTAAAAAAGATAATGGCAGGACTGCCCGTTAGAATTTTATTTCAGAGGTTAGTTGAAACATGAGAGGGAGTAAAATGAATTTTGGATTATTATGACATACCGTTGGTTTGTTTCCAGGAATGGTGAATGAACCTTCACGATTTTGTAAGATAAGGAAACTCGTGGAGGGAGGAACTAGTGGAGGGAAGTAAATATAGAACTAAAACAGGTCTGGCAGCATCTGTGAAGGAGAAAACAG
>NW_025982013.1:4887-5137 GCF_021869965.1 Rhincodon typus | reverse complement strand
CTACCTTCACCACCCTCTCCCTACCCTCACCACCCTCTCCCTACCCTCGTCACCCTCTCCATACTCTCACCACCCTTTCCCTACCCTCACCACCATCTCCCTACCCTCACCACAGTCCCCCTGCCCTCACCACCCTCTCCCTACCTTCAGCACCCTCTCCCTACCCTCACCACCATCTCCCTACCCTCACCACCGTCCCCCTGCCCTCACCACCCTCTCCCTACCCTCACCACCCTCTCCCTACCCTCAC
>NW_025982013.1:0-4877 GCF_021869965.1 Rhincodon typus | reverse complement strand
TCTCCCTACCCTCACCACCCTCTCCCTACCCTCACCACCCTCTCCCTGCCCTCACCCACTCTGTCTGATCTGTGAACTCTTTCTGCTGCTTTTATCCTAGGGATGTTGGTGTTTTTAACTGTTTGTTTTTGGGAGATTTTGTTCAATGCTTTTGGCACGGTGCCTCGAGATGGTGGGAGGCAGAGGTGGACTTTGTGCACGAAAGGAGGAGCAGGTCAGTGTAGGGTTGCTAAACCATTCTCAGATGTTGTGGTTAGAATGACATCTTCCTGTGCACACTCCTCAGGCTGCAGTGAGAGAGGATGGGGTACGGTCACTCTGTGGGAGGGCTTCCCAATGAGGAGGTTCCTGAGGCCTCTTTGCTGTTGACTAGCCCCCAGCAGCTGGGGGGCTGTGGGGATAGTGGGGGGTTGCAGGGGGCACAGCCTCACCCTGCGAGACGTGCAGGAGGTGCAGTTGGCATGGCCCACTGATGTGGTACACCCCTGGCTGAGCACGGGGTCAACAGCGTTGGACAGAACCCTCCCCACCCATACACGTTCCTCTGGAGAGTGGGATGGTGGGGGGTGGAAGTGGGAGGAGCAGGCTGGATGACGAATGGTGTGACTCTTTTGGACAGAATGAGGGAATTACTCACTTTTTATTGTCAGCTCTGGCCTCCAAGTGAGATAACGAAGGAGTTAGGAAATTGAGAAGAACACGAGCCGTCCTTGAATTTGGGGGTCACGTTGTTCCGAGTCGGGGCTCAGTGTGTGTTGGAGAACCAGGTCATGTTGGCAATTCCTAACACCACCCTTCCCCGGAGCTCCCTCTGAGGGTATAGGGTCATTGAGGAAGTGGTGAACGGGTTATGTGTTCAGGCTGTTGATCCTAGCTCCAGATTCCTGCGGATTAATGAGGGATAATTGAACTGCAAAGATCACAAACACACCTAGAACAAATCTAACAGCTAATGTGTGTAAGAGCACATTGCCTGCCTCAGGCACATGGTTCCCCAGGAGATGATGGTTTCACTCAGTTGTGGTTTGGGAATTGTATCACCAAAATCCACAAAACATCCTTCCCAGGATACAACCCTTCAGGCAGCACAGCCAATCAGCAGCTTTGTTCCTGCTATTTGTCCTGGAGGAGGCAATGGTGGATTGTAATTAAGGATTGACAATAATCGTGTAAAGTCTGCCACCACAAGAACTAAGCTCCACAATAAACGTGTGTGAGCCGCACTGGAGCGCAGGAATGTCTGCTAATTAATATTTCAGTTGTTGGCTTTTGAGACAAAGAGGCAGCAATTGGGTGAGGAGTCAGTTCTCTCTTTGCATTTAGTAGCTGCCTCCTGTTGTAAATCTGAGAGACACAGTGAGCTGTGCAGGACAGGACCAGGAGAACATTGATCGAGGAACCCAACCAGGTCTTCAAAATACACCGAGAATTTCATCACTGGGCCCCACTGAGAAAGAACACAGCTTCAGGAACAGGGGGTTGGTGGGGTTGGTGGGGCTGGTGGGGTAGGAGAGTGAAGGAGGGGGATGGATAGTGAGGGTGGGTGATGAGACAGTGAAGGTGGGGGAGGGAGCAGGAAGATGGGGGAGGGAGAGTGAGGGTGTGTAGGAACAGGGGACTGCTCAGCTGCGATCCTATTGAATGGTGGAACAGGCTCAAGGGCTGAATGGCCTGCTCCAGTTCCTGTTTTTCATGTTTCTATGATCTGTAAGCTGAAGGCACTGGAGGAGTTAAAGCAAAGGACCAAAGAAACAAATATTAAAGAATGCTTTAACAGAGGAGACGGGTCAGAGAGGGGGATGGAGAGGAGGAGAGGGGGACAGAGAGGAGGAGAGGGGGACGGAGAAGGAGACGGAGAGGAGGACAGAGAGGAGGAGAGGGGGTTTCAGAACCTGGGCCCACATTGGTTAGATCACAGGATGAGGCCATTCACTCCATTACACCCAGGCTGGTTCTCTTTAGCCGATTTCAGTCTCACCCTTTCGCAGGATCCTCTTTAAATCATTTTCTGATTCCATTTTGAAAACCACGGTTGAATCTTCCTCCACCACCCTCCCAGGCAGCGTGTTCCTGGTCCTAAACCCCTCCCAGTGACACCCTCAGCATTTCCCCCAGGGTCACAGCCCCAACACCCTCCCCCAATCTGTGTCACCCCCAGTGTCTCCAGAATGGAAATGTGTCCCGCACTGTGCAGACCCTCACCTCCTCTGGTGCTGACAGCAACCCAGTGATCATTCCCTGGGAGATAGTGCTGCCTCCTCACCTCCCAGCTTCCTCTGACCTTCTTGAGGAACACATCCCTCTTTCCCCCTTTGTCCTCGATCTCAGTGCGGATGAGAACCTTTACCAGCACACACTGCCCGAAGGTACACCGCCCCCCCAAGAACAGACCAGAGTTGGTGAAGGGGCTGGGGTTTGTGAAGTGCAGGTATGTTAGAGAATTGCAGGACAAGGGGGGATTACAGAGATTGGGATGAAGACTCAGAGGGAGTTGTGATTAAGAATGAGGGCCAGGGTGTGGTTCAGTGAGGAGAGGGTTACTAGGTGAATGGGACTTGGCATGACCTGGAATCTGGGGCAGCAAAATGTCGCCAGGAACAGAGAGAGTGTGGGCGGCTGACTGTAACCACCATTCTGAGGTGTGCAGACTTCCAGGAGACTTTCAACATGAGTGCAGGAGTGAGAGCCGCCCAAGGGGAGAGAACTGGGGCTGGGTTCCCAGGGCACGGCGTCAATGATGAATCAATCAGGAGTGTTCCTCCGTCAGAGAGACTGCAGTTTGAGTGACAGCTCCGGCTGGTGATCTCCTGCAGTGAGTCACAAACACACACAAGACTGAATGGCTCCAGTGAGATTCACACATCCCACTCCAAAACGTCACAGCACATGGTGCTCATTCCTGCTGCATTAACCAGCACCATGCCTCTTCCTTTTATACTCTCTGCTCTGAAAGAATTAATTAATTGCTCCTTTCGATATTGTCCATGAGGGACCTGTTTCCTTGGAGACCAGTCCCTGTGCAAAGCCTTCCTATGTGCTGTTGGCCTGAGGCTCAGTAATACAAAGCACAACATTGCTCTGCCTCATCTAGTTCCAAATCCTCCAGCCCTGAGGGAATTGACTCTTAACGGGATACAGCCAGTCATAGAGTCATAGAGAGCTACAGCACCGAAAAAGGCTTTTTGGCCCATCTTGTCTGTGCCAGTCAAAAACTACCACCTCACTATTCTCTAATCTCATTTCCCACCACTTGGCCCATAGCCTCAGCATTGCAACTGTACATTTAAATACTTCTACAATATGATGAGGGTTTCTGCCTCTCACACCCCTACAGGCAGCGAGTTTCACTTTCCAACCACCCTCTGTGTGAAAATGTTTTTCATCACAATTCCTCTAAACCTCCTGCTCCTTCCCTTAAACTGATGGCCCTTGGTCAGTGATCCCTCCACAAAGGGAAGACATTTCTTCCTATCTGCCCTGTCTATGCCGCTCATAATTTTATCCATCTCAACCATGTCCCCTCTCAGCCTCCTGAATTCTAAAGAAAACTATCCCAGTTTGTCCAATCTCTCTCCATCAGTGAAACCCTCCAGTCCCACCTATAGCATGAGCTGCCAGAGGAGGTGGTGGATGCTGGTAAAATTACAACATTTGAAAGGCATTGGGACAGGTACATGGATAGGAAAGGTTTAGGGGGATATGGGTCAAATGCATCATCTCCAGTGTGATCACATCCCTCCTATAATGTGGATTCCAGAACTGCACACAATACTCTAGCTGTGGCCTAACCAGCGCTTAATACAGCTCCAACATCCCCTGAGCCTGTGCATGTGGAAAGTTTACACAGTGGGCTGCTGAGTGGGGAGGGCAGTCAGGTCTGGAGGGTGTACGGTATCAGCAATGGGAGCTTCCCAGATACATGGGTAAGTGTCACCCTGGAGGTAGGCCTGAAACGAGCAGATTTGCAATAGGAATGGAGACAGCAGAAATGAGGAAGGGTCACCAGACCCTAAAAATTAATTCTGATTTTTTCTTCACAGGCACTTCCAGACCTGCTGAGCTTTTCCAGCAACTCCTGTTTTTGCTCTCAAAATGTTAATTCTGATCTGTCTCTCTGCACCTTCTCTGCGGCTGTAATACTGTATTCTGCACTCTGTCCTGCTACCCTGACGCACTTTGTGTGGTGTGATCTGCCTGGATAGCACGCAAAACAACACTTTTCACTGTATCTCAATACATGTGATAGCAATAAATCAAATCAACTCAAAGGCAGGCTGGGTCTGGCCTGGCCCTCAGACTGGCACCTTTGACAGTACTGCATTCCCTCAGTAGGTGCTCAAACTTATCATGTTATTATTTATATAGACTGGCTTTGTGCAAAATGGATGCAGCATGTAACCAAACAAATGACCTCAGAGGGGGGTTTGTTGGAAGGTCGATAAAAGCTCCATGTAATGAAGTATCTATGTTAGTAATTGGTTGAGATATTTTTCAGGTTTTCTCTCGCTCACAGTTAGCCTCACCCACATTTGTACATCCATCTATCAGTTATATAATCTCTCCAGAAACAGTACGTCCTGTAATTCCTCCTCAAGCATTCGTTTATTCACTGGAGCAAGCGAGATATTTCACATCACATTGAGCTTCATCAGTAGCCTCAGGGAATGGGACAAATCGGGGAGATTCCATGGTGGAACAATCACGACAAAAAGAAGGGGCACACCCCCTGTACCTGCTCTGTGTTCCCCCCCCCCCTTTCCCCCCCCTGGTACCCGCCCCCTGTACCCACTACGTGTACCCAACCCCTGTACCCGCTCTGTGTACCCGCCCCCTGTACCCACTACGTGTACCCAACCCCTGTACCCGCTCTGTGTACC
>NW_025982012.1:0-5137 GCF_021869965.1 Rhincodon typus | reverse complement strand
TTTCTGAAGAAGGGTCCCGACCCGAAACTTCAACTTTCCTGCTCCTCTGATGCTGCCTGGCCTACTGTGCTCCTCGAGCTGCACACTGTGTTATCTATTAAAGGTTTAGTTGTTTCAGACATTGAGTTCTGAATAGAAGTTGTTTTCAATACAGATTAACTGTTTGAGATTTAGAATGTTTTTGTGAGTTCCATGAATGATAGCTTCTCTCACAAAAATGTGGAAGAATGAGAATTGTAATTGATTGCTAGAATTGTTTTTAAATCTCCACTTGGCTCCATGGTCTTCCTTCGATAGTTGCTGAGAGAGTAACTATGAATGTGGCATGGTGTGTATGAATTGGGGTGGGGTGAGTGGAAAGCATGAGGTGGCACAGAGGTGTCATGAGGCTCTGAGGAGGCAAGGAAATTGGTTGAGGACATGTTGGCATGGGGCAGTGTGGCTTATGAGGGGTTGTAAGGTGTGAGGGTTAGAGGGCACAATAGCTTCCAAAACAACCAGGACAGAGTCCCAAAGAACAGAGGCACAACTTTTAACCAGTCCATATTGGCACTTACCCATCTTATCATGATCAAAGATTTTCTCCCAGGATAGGGGTGCCTAATTTGTGCCAACTTTCCCGGTGTGAAAACTGGATCTAATGAGACACTTTAAATTGAAACACACCTGCTGATTTTGGAAATTTCCAACTCATGCTATTTCCCTCAATATCTGTCCAAAATCATTGATGTAAATTACAGTTAGCAGTTTGTGCTATTCAGAATCATGACCATTGACAGATCAATCTCATTCTTGGTCTTGTATTGTCAGGAATCAACCTTTTTCATTGTTCACATGAGGGAATGATAGAAATTGACGGTGGAGTGGACAAATACTAAAAAAGGAAAGACATAGAGGGAAGCTAGGAACATGGGCATGGAGGTCCATCTGGAGGGATGGATACAATCTGGAAGTACAGCAAGCCAGAATGAATAGACAGCTGACAGGCACAACTGGTGAGATAATGAGCATGGATGATAGCTTTGCTACTGGTTGGTTAAGCGTCAATTGGACCCATAAGTCACCATAGATTATAAACAGAGAGTGTGGCCTCATCATCCATGAATAGAATGCGTCACTGCTGTGAAAAGTTCAACTCTTTAACTAGAGGCATTTTTCATATATAAGCATTGGAAATGATATGTTGTTTACAAGGAATATTTACTATTTTTACACTATGTTGCAAATCTATGAAGTTTAGTCTTGTTCTGCTTCTTGTTGAGTCTCATTTTTACCCACACCAACAGGAGCTGCAGCTTTCCTGTTACATATTAACTTTTACCATCAATGGCAGAAATTTTGTGATTTAAATGACATTGAAACTTCTAGGGTTTGCCATTGTGCAACTGACAAGCCACTTGTGACATCTGCACATATGTTGTTAAGTACAGACATCTAGAAATTGCTCTCAATGATTTCCTACTCCTATCCAGGGAATGCTGTTGAAATCCCTGTTGATAGAAATCTTAGAAGTCACTTGACTTGCCATGAGTTCTCTTTCTTTAGTGCTATCAGCCTTGCCGCACAAACTCTTGAAAAAATCATTATATCTTGTTGAAGGAGGTATAAGTGATTTCTAAAGATATACTAAGTCTTATTTAGAGACTGGTCCTGAAACTTTAATTCTATGCTTGTGAAATGGCAAATTTCACCCAATCTGCACTCAGATTAAATGTTCTTGAACACTTAAAGGGAAGGAATCTCTAGATTAACCCTCAGAGTGAAAGTCAGTACTGGGATTAGATGTTGCTATGCTAGGAAAGGAAGCAGGCCTTTGGGAGTGGAGAACAACTTTGGACTGGTTTCAGGGCAATAAGTTGTCCACTGAACATTAAGTATAAGCATGGCAGGGAATTAATGGTCATGTTAAAAGACATGGAGGGGATTTTGCTGTGGCTTAAAGTCTAAAATACCTACTAAATAGTGATTAGCTAGTGTTGCTTTTCATTGGTTGTTACAGTAAAAATCTTAAAACTTGAAATCTTGTCATGTCATGATACTTTTAGTGACTAGAAATTCAAATATCTTTTTTTAAAAGTTAGCAATCTTTATAGTGATGATAACAACTGTGATGGACATTGTGGCTCTTTGATGGAATTTAGTCATTGGTTGATAGATTTGCTGCTATGGCATAGTTTTTCCATGGAACAATCACAACTTTGAAGTCATCTTTTGGTAAGTGAGGAACAGTTTAAGTTGAACTAGGGGGAGAAGGCCAAACAGAATTTCCAACAGTGTGAGTCAGCAAGCTCCTTTCGTATGACAATGGTAGTGAAGAATTCTTCTTGCTGATTGTATTGGGGAATCATAAACCACCATATATTTCCTAGAATTCAGAAAGTTAAAGGTTAATTTCGTCAAGGTTTACAGCATGTTGAGAAAGTAATTTCTGCTAGTTGTGAGTCTAGTTTTGGAGATATATTCTTAAAATTAGATTCAGAGAGTTCCAGATTAAGATTGGGAAACACTTCTATCTATAAAAGTTAATAGAGATTCAGAACACGTTTTCACATAAAGTGGCATGGTGGCTCAGTGATTAGCATTGCTGCCTCACAGTAGTATGGACCCAGGTTTGATTCTACCCTTAGGCAACTGTCTGTGTGGAGATTGCAATTCTCCCCGTGTCTGCATGGGTTTCCTCCCACAGTCCAAAGATGTGCAGGTTAGGTGGACTGGCCATGCTGAATTGCCGATAGTGTCCAGGGATGTGCAGGCTAGGTGGATTAGTTGTGGGGAAATGCAGGGATAAGATGGGGTAGGTCTGGGTGGGCTGCTCTTCAGTGTTGGTGTGGACTCTATGGCCTCTTTCCACACTGCAGGTGTTCTGAAGGTGTTTTATTTAAAAATTAATCATGATCTCATGAAATGAAGAAACATTTTGAAGGGTCAAATAATCCCCTGTTTCCATGTTCCTGTGATAGAAACCTTGTATGAGCCTCAAAGGACCTGAAATAAAAAATCCCATATCAAATGTACGCCTTTCTACTTCTTTTTTGAAATCTACCTTTTTGCCCAAGTTTTTGATACTTGTCTTAACACATCTTTTGCGGCTCAATGCTGATTTTTGTGGCATTTATGTAACATACTTGTGGTGTGTTTTGCT
This sequence comes from Rhincodon typus, assembly GCF_021869965.1. Lineage (NCBI taxonomy): Eukaryota > Metazoa > Chordata > Chondrichthyes > Orectolobiformes > Rhincodontidae > Rhincodon > Rhincodon typus. The sequence goes on along the minus strand of NW_025982012.1, from coordinate 1,995 downwards.
TTATTAAGATTATTAAGCAGTTCATTTCTCTGTTCTTGTGAACAGTGTTATTGAAAGGAAAATGACAGAATCCTCGAATAGTTTTGCCATCCTAAAACTGAAAAAAAAATGTTTCTATCCCCTTTAATACATATGTGCACATTCGGAGAGAGAAAATAGCTCAGAATCCTCCATTTCTGTTTAATTATCAGAGACATTTACTTATTGTCTAAGTGAAGCTCACTATAAACTATTTACACAGAATAAAAGCCCCATGAGCCAACGGGTTGTTTACAGTGAGACCCTGTCGATGGATGGCTGTGACAAGCAGAAATATAAATACAAGAATAGTACAAAGTACATAATACTCAGAAAAGTTACACCGAAGAGTTTGCATCCATCCCCAAAATGGTTCTGCTTGAATACCAAAGATAATTTATTTACTAAAGTTTAGCATCTTTGGATTTATCAGAGATTGCAGAGAATGTTGCAAAGGCAGCGAGTTCTTAAACATAAGATGTGCAAAGTTACCACAATGTACAAGATGCACTGTTTTGTATGTTGGTTACCAAGTTGTGTCTGACGTATAACATCTGGGAGGTCTGCAGCTTGAAGCTATTGCACAAATCTGTTACTGCACTTATATATCATTAGTCCATAATGTGCTTTGCAATGAATAAATTCAAGTTGTCCCCACCCCCTTTCCACATTGCTCCGTGATCTGTGCTGGATACCTCAAGTTACAGAGTTCCATTACTGTTACAAGTGGTTACTGGACAATCTCATATGGATTTAAGTTTTTACGACTGAATCCTTTAAAATGTTGCTTCATACTGAACACAACCCACTGGCAATAAACCTCTTGTGAACCTTATGTCACGGTACATATTCCCCTGTGCAACTTTATTGCTATTTTTGCACAAATCCTCTTTGTTGGCTCTAAGTTAATCTGAAGTTACCCTTTGTTACAGCGAGCTAAATGTCAGTGCCAGGTTTACCTATGTTTGGGTATCTGGAATTTATCAAAAAGAAAGCAAACATTGAGTTTATTGTGCTGAATATTTGGAATAGGCGGGATATTTTGTTGTTGACAGCTGAAGTGTTAGTTCTTGCCAATTCTACGTATAATGACGGGGAATTGCTACAAGGTGAAAACATTTCTCCATATCATCTTGGAATCAAAGGACAAAACAGGCATTGCCATTATAAAACTATAGCTTCTTCCATGGCTTCAGAATGTCCCAAAGCACACCCCAGTCAATGGAATACTCTTACAGTGCAGTCACTATTGTAATGTAGGAGACATGACAGTCAGCTTTCCCACAGCAGGTTTGCACAAGCTGCAGAGTGATAAAGACCAAATCTGTTTTTAGTGATTATTAAGAGGTAAGTATCATTTGGGACACCAGGGAGTACTCCGTTGCTCTGCTTTGAAGCAATGTCATAGATACTACCTGAAAGGGCACATTATGCTTGACATCTCATCTGACGTGGTAAGGAACCTGGACTGTAGTGGAGTGTCAGCCTGGAGTCATACAGTCATAAAGTCATAGAACCATACAGCATGGAAACAGACCCTTCGGTCCAACCAATCCATGCCAAGCATAATCCCAAACTAAACTAGCCCTACCTGCCTTCACTTGGCCCATATCCCTCCAAACATTTCTTATTCATGTACTTATCTAAATGTCTTTTAAATATTGTAACTGTAGCTGCATCCACCACTTTCTCAGGAAGTTCGTTCCACACAAGAACCACTTTCTGCGTAAAAGAATTGCCCCTCGTGTCGATTTAAAATCTCTGACCTTAAAAATGTGCCCCATGGTCTTGAAATCCCCCACCCTGGGGAAAAGACACCTGCCATTCACCTTAGATAACAAGGTGTAGAGCTGGATGAACACAGCAGGCCAAGCAGCATCAGAGGAGCAGGAAAGCTGACGTTTTGGGTCGAGACTCTTCTTCAGAAACATCAGCCTTCCTGCTCCTCTGATGCTGCTTGGCCTGCTGTGTTCATCC
>NW_025982011.1:1680-5138 GCF_021869965.1 Rhincodon typus | reverse complement strand
GGAAGGAGATGGGATGGTGATAGGTGGATGTAGGTAGGGGATTGTGAAAATTGGTCAGTGAGAAGGGTAGGATGAATAGGTGGGGAAGGAGATGGACAGGTTGTGTCAAGTCAAGGAGGCAGGGATGAGAGGGAGGGTTGGACATGGGATGAGGCCAAGGGTGAGGAGATTTTGAAACTGGTGAATTCTACGTTCAGGCCATTGGGCTGTAGGCTCCCAAGGCCAAATATGAGGTGTTGTTCCTTCAGTTTGCGTGTGACATCATTGTGGCCCTGGGGGAGGCCCAGAATGGACATGTCACCAAGGGAGTGGGAGGAGAAGTTAAAATGGCGGGCAACCAGAAAGTGTTGTTGATTATAGCCTACAGCGTGCTGATGCTCAATGAATCGGTCACTGAGTCTGTGCTTGGTCTCACTGATGTGGAGGAGGTTACATCGGGAACAGCAGATACAGTAGACCAGGTTGGAGGACGTATAGGTGAACCCCTGTCTGATATGGAAAGTTTGTCTTGGGCCTGGGATGGGAGTGAGGAGGGAGGTGTAGGGGCAGGTGTAGTACTTCCTGCGGTTGCAGGGAAAGAAAGTTTTTGCTTGCTGATGTTGGCTATAAACAGGATTGAGCCTGGCTCCAAAGTTTCTTAAAATTAAATTGTGCCTATTGACAGTCTAGATTCAAACATGTAGAATAAGATCTTGGGTGCAATATTAGAGGACTGCTGGGATGTATGGAAGTATAGCCAGCAGATGTCAGCACTTGTGAAGAGAAATGAAAGGCGATGAATAAAAGAAACAGAAAACGAGTTGCTCTGAAACGATTCACCCAGGCAGAAGATGGCCATACCAAAATATTATGTAAAATGAGCCTACCTGTAAAACCCTCAATGTCATTACACTTTTAAATCGTATACTCAGTTTGTTCATTTGCCCCAACCATCTTCAAATATGTATACGTGTTGCTCAGCAAAGCAGTTCTTCAAGTTTTACAGTTAGCCAGACAGATTGTCATCCCTGTTTTAAACAAAATGAGCTGGAATATAATTATGCAAAATGTATTGCCTCATCTTGGTTTAATTTTTAAATAAGTAAGTCACCCACTAGGAGGTGCACTGTCATGTTGGAGCTTTGAGCAGAGCTATAGCTGACTGTTGGCCTTGGAACAGGCTGTTTGCTCGACCTTAGCTATTATCATCAAGTCTTGATCCTCTTATCTATTGATAATTAAATGGTGCATTTGATTTCAGACCAGAATGTTTTATAGAGTCACAGTCATACAGGGGACAAACAGACCTTTGGCCCAACTCGTCAATGCCAACCGGTTTCCTAAACTGAACTAGTTCCATTTGCCTGCATTTGGCCCATATCCTTTCCCATCCATGTACCTGTCCAAATGTCTTTTAACTGTTTTAATTGTACCCACCTCTACCACTTCCTCCAGCAGCTCATTCTATATAAGCACCACTCTGTGTGAAAAAGTTGCCCCTCAGGTCCCTTTTAAATCTTTCCCCTCTCACCTTAAACCTGCGCTCTCTTATTTTGGACTCCCCTACCCTGGGGAAAAGACCTTTTGCCATTCACCCTATCCATGCCCCTCATGATTTGAGAAACCTCTCAGCCTCCTATTATCCAGGGGAAGAAAAGTCCCAGCCTCTCCTTATAACTCAAATCTTCCAGTCACGGTAACATCCTTGTAAATCTTTTTTTGCACCCTTTCCAGTACAATAACATGCTTCCTATAGCAGGGTGACCAGAATTGTATGCCTTACCAATGTCTTGTACAACCATAACATAACATCCTAACTCCTGTACTCATTGCTCTGACCAATGAAGGCAAGCATGCAAAATGCTGCCTTCACCGCCCTGTCTACCTGTGACAACAGTTTCAAGGAGGTATGCACCTGCACACCTAGGTCTCTCTGTTTGACAACATTCCCCCTTAACTGTGTAAGTTCCACCCTGGTTTGTCTTACCAAAATGCAACACCTCACATTTATCTAAATTAAACGCCATCTGCCATTCCTCAGCCCACTGGCCCAGTTGTACACATGGATAGCCTCCTTCATTGTTCACTATTCCACCAATTTTGGTGTCATCTGTAAACTTATTAACTATGCCTCCTATATTCACATCCAAATCATTTTTGTAAATAAAGAACAATGTTGTTCCCAGCACTGATCCTTGTGGCGCACCGCTGTTCAAAAGCCTCCAGTCTGAAAACAATCCTCTTCCACCACCTTCTGTCCCTGACCTTCAAGCCAATTTTGTATTTAACTAGCTAGCTCTCCCTGGATCCCATGTGATCGAACCTTAATAACCAGTCTATCATTGCAGAACCTTGTCAAAGGCCTTGCTAAAGTGATTTAATTAACGGATGGCTTCTCTATGAAGCAGCTTGGAATGCTCTGCTATGTTAAAATACTATGAGGGTGCAAATTGTTCCATTTAGCTAAATACTTTAATAGGTAAAGTTTATGGAACTGCAGGAGAAGAGTAGGAGAGTGGCACAAATTAGATAGCATTTAAAGATTGCAAGCATGATGGGCTAAATGGCCTTCTGTCCTGTGTTAATTTATGATTCTAAGACAAACCAGAACCAGTTCCAGAACGAAGGGTCGCAATCTAAGGATATGAGGTAGGCTATTCAGGACTGAGATTGGGAGAAATGTCTTCACCCAGACAATGGTAAGCCAGTGAAATTCTCTGCCACAAAAGGCAATTGAGGCCAAAACATTTAAATATTTTTGAGAAGGAGTTAGATATAGTTCTTGGGGATAAAGGAATCAAAGTATATGGGTAGAAAGTGACAACAGGGTACTGAATTAGATGACCAGCCATAATCATACTGAATGGCACTGTTGGCTCAAAGGGCCGAATAGCCTACTCCTGTTCCTATTTTCGATGTTTCTAAATCTATGATAAATCCAGAAGAAACTGTAATGTCTAGTAACTGTATTAATACAGGAGGATGTGTAGAAAAAATACAATTTCCTTACTTCTTTCTGCCTTTAGGGTGGCATGGTGGCTCAGTGGTTAGCACTGCTGCCTCATAGCACTAGAGACCTGGGTTCAATTCCACCCTCTGGTTACTGTCTGTGTGGAGTTTGCACATTTTCCCTGTGCCTACGTGGGTTTCCTCCAGGTACTCCAATTTCCTCTCACAGTCCAAAGATGTGCAGGATAGGTGGATTGGCCATGCTAAATTGCCCATAGTGTCGAAGGATATGCAAACTAGGTGGATTAGCAATGGGAAACGCAGGGTTACAAGGATAGGGTAGAGGGGTGGGTCTTCAGAGAGCCACGTGGACTCGATGGGCTGAATGGTCTGCTTCCACACTGTAGGGATCCTTTGTTTCCAAGCTCTTCCAGTACAGTTACAACACTGGTATGCACCTGTGGAAAATTGCCCAGGTATGTCCTGTACACAAAAAGCAGACCAATTACCACCCCATCAGTCTACTCTTG
>NW_025982011.1:0-1580 GCF_021869965.1 Rhincodon typus | reverse complement strand
CAGTCTACTCTTGATCATCAGTAAAGTGATGGAAGATGTCATCAACAATGCTATCAGGCAGCACCTGCTCAGCAATAACCTGCTCAGTGACGCCCAGTTTGGGTTCCACCAGGGCCACTTGGCTCCTGACCTCATTACAGCCTTGGTTCAAACATGGACAAAACAGCTGAATTCCAGAGGTGAGGTGAGAGTGACTGCCCTTGACCTGCATTTGACCAAGTGTGACATCAAGGAGCCTTGGCAAAACTGGAATCAATGGGTATCGGGGCAAACCCTCCACTAGATGGAGTCATACCTGGCACATAGGAAGTGTGACGATATGTGCGTTTAAGAGGGATTTATTCTGTCCTGTCTCTCTTGAAGAGGGGTGTTATAAACCTGGTGCCAAGGTGTCTGCTCCATGGAAAGAAGAGTAAATAGCTTTAGGTTTTTAGGTTAAAATTAGACAGAAGAAATATGAGTGGGTAGAGTCAGGCTCACACAGACCTGCGTTTTAGTTTTTGCCTTCAGCTGTTGAAGTTGGGTTTTGGAGTTGAAGCTGCTAGATATAGCTCTCTCTCTGCTGCTAGATTCATTTTGTCAATGTTCCTTCTCCTGGATTGGAGGAGGTAGCAAGTGAGGAAAATCTGTTTTGCTGAATTTGTCTTTTCCCAGGATGTGTTTATGGGATGCTGGTATATTGGAACAGTTGATGAATAGTAATTAAATAAAATATTATTTTGTTAAGTATTTTGATAGTTAAAATTTTTTGCATGTATTTTTAACTGTGTTGTAAGAATAAAATTTGTTTTACTTAAAGCTTAGTAGTTTGACCAATTGAATCCTATCTGGAATGCAGCACCTAACACTTGCCTTTAAATAAGATAAAAGTTAGGGTCTAGGCTGTCTCCTCGAAATGTTTTGAGAGGGTTTGGACTGGTCCAGTCCATAACAGAAGATAGTTGTTGGAGGTCAGTTTTCTCAGCTGTAGGATATCTCTGCAGGACTTCCGTCCTAGGCCCAACCATCTTCAGCTGCTTCATTACCATAAGGTCAGAAGTGAGGATGTCTACCCATGATGGCACAATGTTCAGCACTATTTGTGACTCCTCAGATACTGAAGCAGCCCATGTTCAAATGCAACAAGATCTGGACAATATCCAGGCTTGGGCTGACAAGTGGCAAGTAACATTTGCACCACAGAAATGCCAGGCTATGACCATCACCAATAAGAGACAATCTAACCACTGCACCCTGAAATTCAATTGTATTACCATCACTGAATCCCCCACTATCAACATCCTGGGAGTTACCATTGACCAGAAGCTGAACTGGACTCGCCGCATAAGCATAATGGCTACAAGAACAGGTCAGAAGCTAGGAATACTGTGGTGAGTAACTCCCCTTCTGACTCCCCATAGCCTGTCCATCATCTACAGGGCACAAGTTAGGAGTGTGATGGAATACACCCCAGTTGTCTGGATGGTTGCAATTCCCACAACATTCAAGAAGTTTGATGCTAAAGCAGCCTGCTTGCTTGGCACTGCATCCATTGGTGTCCACTCCCTCTGAAACCAACAGTCAGGAGCAGCAGTGTGTAC
>NW_025982010.1:0-5138 GCF_021869965.1 Rhincodon typus | reverse complement strand
GGTGGATTGGCCGTGCTAAATTGTCCCATAGTGCCCAGGGATGTGCAGGTTAGGGTGGATTGGCCATGCTAAATTGTCCCATAGTGCCCAGGGATGCGCAGGTTAGGGTGGATTGGCCGTGCTAAATTGTCCCATAGTTCCCAGGGATGTGCAGGTTACGGTGGATTGGCCGTGCTAAATTGCCCCATAGTGTCTAGAGTTGTGCAGGCTAGATGGGTTAGCCATGGGAAATGCATGGATAGCATGGGATGCTCCTCAGAGAGTTGGTATGGGCTGAATGGCCTGCTTCTACACTACGGGGATTCTTTGATTCAAACCATTTTCACCCACTTATTAGCTTTGTGTCTTCCCTGACAGACTATCAACCACTCCTTTGCCTGTCCAACTTTCCTTCTGTATCTCTGGGCTCCACAGACTCGATGGGACACATGGCCTAATTCTGCTCCTCTACTTTATTGTGTTTATGAGCCACAGGGAGAGGCTGAATGGCCTGGGGCTATTTTCCGTGGAGCATCGGAGGCTGAGGAGTGGCCTTATAGAGGTTTATAAAAAATATGAGGGCCATGGATAGGGTGAATAGCCAAGGTCTTTTCCCCAGGGTAGGAGAGTCCAAAACTAGAGGGGCATAGGTTTAAGGTGAGAGGAGAAAGATTTAGAAGGGAGCTGAGGGTGGTGCGTGTAAGGAATGAGCTGCCAGAGGAAGTGGTGGAGGCTGGTACAATGACGACATTTAAAAAGCATCTGGATGGGTACATGAATAGGAAGGATTTAGAGGGATATGGGTCAAGCACAGGCAAATGGGACTAGTTCAGTTTAGCATGGACGGGTTGGGCCGAAGTGTCTGTTTCCGCTCTGTTTGATTCTACAAATCTCAAGGTACACATCGGTGAGTCCTTTCCTTTCAGAGAGATTTTGAATTTGGGATGAGAAATTTAAAATTGTAGCTGATATAGTACAGCCACAAATTGGTCGAATGGCCGAGCAGGTTTGAGATTTTGCAGCAGCTGGGAAAGGAGTATTAAACACTGTGACAAAACCCTCGGTGAGTCACTAACCAGTCACCGTGAGCCTTGCTTAATTTGCATTTGTCACCGTTTCAGTCGCAGAAGATGGAAACTGAGAGGAAAGGCCTAAAGCAACAGATTTCTGAACTGACCAACAGATTGACTCATGCGCATAGGACCATCAGCGCTTTGGAAAGTATTAATGTAAGACTGTTGGCAACATTGTGAACTACATCCATTAATGTACGGTCAATACGATTGGAAACTAATGAATTATAATGTCTGTTTGGTTTAGATTGCTGGGGGAAATCAAAGAGTCTCAACCCCAAATGAATTTACAATAATTCACCCTCTTATAGCCCTGCATCACTCCCCAAACTAACCCCACTGCCCTGCTCTCTCTCCCCATAGCCCTGTATCACTCCCCAAACTAATCCCAGTGCCCTGACTCTCCCAATAGTCCTGCTCTGATTTGCCTTACCAAAATGCAGCACCTCACATTTATCAAGATTAAACTCCATCTGCCACTCCTCGGCCCATTGTCCCATCTGGTCAAGGTCCTGTTGTACTCTGAGGTAACCTTCTTCACTGTCCACTACATCTCCAATTTTAGTGTCATCTGCAAACTTACTAACCACACCTCTTATGTTCACATCCAAATCATTTCTATAAATGACAAAAAGCAGTGGACCCAGCACTGATCCTTGCGGTACACTGCTGGTCACAGGCCTCCAGTCTGAAAAGCCAACCTCCCCCACCATCCACCCTCTGTCTCCTACCTTTGAGCTAATTTTGTAACCAACTGGCTAGTTCTCACTGTATCCCAAGTGATCGAACCTTGCTAATCAGTCTACCATGTGGAACAATGTCGAACGCCTTAATGAAGTCCATATAGTCAACGCTCATCAATCCTTTTTGTCACTCCTTCAAAAAAACTCCATCCAGGTAGTGAGACACAATTTTCCCACGCACAAAGCCATGCTGACTATCTCTAATCCCCTCTATTGAGCTTTTTTAAATTCACTTGTGGGATGTGGGCATTGCTGGTTGGCCAGCATTGCTTGCCCCGTCCCGAGTTGCCCCTTGCAAAGGTGGTGGGGAGCTGCCTTCTTGAACCGCTGCAGTCCATGTGCTGTAGGTAGACCCACAATGCCCCTTAGGGAGGGAATTCCAGGATTCTGACCCAGCGATACTGAAGGAACGGCCGATATATTTCCAAGTCGGGATGAGGAGTGGCTCGGAGGGGAACTTGCAGGGGGTGGTGTTCCCATGTATCTGCTGCCCCTTGTCCTTCTAGATGGAAGTGGGGGGTATGGAAGGTGCTGTCTAAGGAGCCTCGGTGAGTCGCTGCAGTGCGTCTTGTAGATGGTACACACTGCTGCGACTGAGCGTCAGTGGGTGGAGGGAGTGGGATGTTTGAGGATGTGGTGCCAGTCAAAGCGGGGGCTGCTTTGTCCTGGATGGTGTCGAGCTTCTTGAGTGTTGTTGGGGCTGCCCCCATCCAGGGGCAAGTGGGGAGTATTCCCTCACACTCCTGACTTGTGCCTTGTAGATGGTGGGACAGGCTTTGAGGAGTCAGGAGGGGAGTTACTCACCACAGTATTGTGTTTATTGATGTCTATTTTCTATTTTGTGGGCCCTCACTCACCTTTCTTTCGTTGCGTTTTTTTTTGTTTCTCTCTCTCTTTCCCCCTGCCGCGTAGCCACCTCATCAGATCCCCAGCTCCCAGTTGGAGGCGAGCGCCCCTCACAGGGGTGAGGAGCAGGGGGCGACAGTCTGCTGCTCGCCGTTTCTCGACGTCCCAGTCTTGGAGCCACCCAGCCCCTTCAGGGATCGAGGGCCAGACGCTGCTGACGAAGCCTGGGGAGACCGAATGTCGAGAGCTGCAACGGGATCCGGTCAGCTTCACCATCCGGGGGCCACCGCCCCGGAGGGCGGGAGGCGGCGGCAAGGAATTCCGGGCCCCTGGAGGCCGCCCTCGGCCTTCACCCCTTGGATGCCGAGCCCCCGTGCCCCTGGGCCCCGCTCTCTGATGGTCGGGGGGGCTGAGGAGGCAGAAGGCCCGAGGGGCTGGAAGGAAACCCGAGGAGGTGGAGGAGGAGAGGAGAAGCCCGGGAGGGGCTGGAGTGCCGAGCGTCAGCTCGGGCCCAGGGGTTCCGTAGGCTCCAAGGATGAGGCCTTGTCGGAAGGCCGGAGCCAGGCCTTGATGGAAGGCCGAAGTGAGGCCTGTGCGGAAGGCCGAAGTGAAGCCTATGTGGCAGGCCCAGCGCTTGGCTGGAGCTCAGGCGGAGATGCCGCATCGGGAGGCTTCAGGGAAACTCTCCTGGCCCCGGGCCTGTGGGGAGCAGGCCCCACGGGGAGCCTGCGGTGGCCCGACCTGTGGGCGGAGGAGACCGTCGGCCGACTCCTCAGGGCAGGCCTGGGAGACACCGGAGGCCTGGAGGGCAAGAGGCCCCCCCGGTGGCGACGGGAGGGAGGGGGCACCTCTGAGGACGGGCCCGGGAGAGACCACAAAGACGGGGGCCCCCTGCCAAGCACCGAGCGGCCACAGCTCCCAGAAAACACGGCCTTGCGGGACCACGCGCGGGCCTGCAGTCCGAGTGCTGGCCTTCGGAAGGCTTCCAGTGAATCTGGGAGCAGCGAGACCAAAGGCCGGTGCCTGATCCACCTTGTAAAGGCCGAATGACAGGGCTCACCATCAGTCATTGTGGTTGTGCAGGCACACTTTGGTAGTGAGTGCATGCTAGTAGCACCACTAACGTTACCAGGGCCATGTGTGTAAGAACAGGTCACCGAGACTTGAGCAGATGCAACAAGACCTTGGACTGACATTATTGACCTACGTTTAACTGCAAGAACGAGCCTTGTGTGCATAAATACTTAGTTTTGCCTTTAAACTAGCGATTTACGGGCACGAGAAGTGATGCCGCGGTATTCCATTAGACCACAAGAAATTGGAACAGCAGTAGGCCGTTCGGCCCCTTGATCTCGGGCCGGCTCTGCCATTCAATTGGATCATGGCTGATGCTCGCATCCACTCTCCTGCCCTTTCCCCTGGAACCCTCGATACCCCGACTGATCAAGAATCTCTCTGTCTCAGCCGTAAATATACACACTGACTCTGCGCGCCCCCCACAGCTCTCTGAGGCAAAGTGTTCCAACCCTCTGAGAGAAGAAATTCCTCCTCATCTCAGTCTTAAATTGGTGCCCCTTTATTCTGAGACTGTGTTGTCCGGTCCCAGACCCCTCCCATGAGGGGAAACATCCTCCTCAGCATTGACCCTGTCAAGCCCCTTAAGATCCCCTCTCATTCTTCCAAACTCCAGTGAGTAGAGTCCCAACCTGTTTAACCTTTGCTCATAACTCAATCCCTCCATATCAGGGATCATCCTAATGAACCTTCTCTGAGCTGTCTCCAATGAAATGATACCTTTCCTTAAATAAGGGACCAAAACTACTCTCAGTGCTCTAGATGCGGTCTCCCCAGCATCTTGTACAGCTGCAGTAAGACTTCCCCTCTCTTATACTCCAGCCCCTTTGAAATTGGGGCCAACATTCCACGGCCCTTCCTGATTACCTGCTGCCCCTGTGTGCCAGCTTTCTTGTACAAGTGGCCCTCAAGAACCTTCAGTTACGAGGGATTCAGCTTTGCCTGCAAATATTGAACAATTCAGTGCCCCGCCACCCAATGATAGGGACAACTTTCAAACTGAAGCCGAGATCTGGAAAGTAATATTCACACCCCACAACTGCCTCCAACCAGAAACAACTGAACTATCTCCCCTTGACATTTAACGTTGAATCCTGCACCGACAGCATCCCGGGGGGATGTTGTCGTTGATCGGAAATTGAACTGTACCAGTCATGTAAACACAGCAGCTACAAGAGCAGGTCAGAGGCTGGGTATCCTGCAGCGAGTAACCCCCCAAAGACTGTCCATCATTGACAAGGCACAAGTCAGGAGTGTGATGGAATACGCCCTTGGATAGGGGCAGCTCCGTAAAATCCCTATGGTGCAGATAGAGGCCCTTCAGCCCATCGGGTCTGCATTGACGCTCTGAAGGACATCCCACCCAGTCCCAGACTCCCAACCTGTCCCCTAAAACCTGCATTTTCCCACGGCCAATCCACCC
>NW_025982009.1:3150-5138 GCF_021869965.1 Rhincodon typus | reverse complement strand
TCCTCTCTTCTATCCATCTTCTATCCGCCTCCCACTCTCTCCCTATTTATTTCAGAACCCCCTTCCCCTCCCCCTTTTCTGATGAAGGGTCTAGGCCCGAAACGTCAGCCTCTCTGCTCCTATGATGCTGCTTGGCCTGCTGTGTTCATCCAGCCCTGCACCTTGTTGTCTAGGGTCCTGGTGAACCTCTCCTGCACCCTCCCCGAAGCAAAGATATTTGATCAGGAACCACATCAAAGGCCATTGCTGTAAATAACAGCTCAGGGTTTGGCGCGGAGAGAAGACGGGCTGGCTAATGGAAAACAGAGGGAAGAATGAAATTGACCGGAAATTGGTCGCGGTGTAACAGACGGTGGGACACGGGGATCCGGGGTTGGACCCCAAACTCTTTCTGATCCATCGAAACGACGAGGATGCAGGTTTCGATGGTAAAACAGCCAGAGCGGCTGAGGATACCAAGCTAGGAAAGAATGTGGGCTGTGAAGAGGACACAGACAAATATGGATAGGTTCAGGGAGGGGCCACAGTCCTGGCAAACAGACCACCCTGGGGTGGGGTGGGATGGTGGTGGGGGGTGGTGGGGGGTTGAGAGGGGGAGTGTGGAACTGTCCATTTCGGCAGGCAGAATCAAACAGGAGTAAAACAGTGTGGAACCCAGAGGCAATCAGACTGGCACAGTCGCGTCGAATGGGAGGGCAGCTCTGATGGGCAGAGCGGCCTCTTCTTGTGATTGAGGGAGAGAGACAGAAAGAGAGAGATGTCAGGAGGTGAGGTGGATATCAGAGGGAGAAGGGGGACATGGGAGGGAGAGGTGGATGTCAGAGGGACGTGGGAACATGGGAGGGAGAGATGGATATCAGAGGGAGAGGGGGATACGGAAGGGAGAGGTGGATATCAGAGGGAGAAGGGGGACATGGGAGGGAGGGGTAGATATCAGAGGGAGAGGGAACATGGGAGGGAGAGGTGGATGTCAGAGGGACGCGGGAACATGGGAGGGAGAGATGGATATCAGAGGGAGTGGGGGATATGGGAGAGAGAGGTGGATATCAGCGGGAGAGGGGGATATGGGAGGGAGAGGTAAATATCAGAGGGAGAGGAGGATATCAGAAGGAGAGGGGGATACGGGAGGGAGAGGTGGATATCAGAGGGAGAGGGGAATATGGGAGGGAGAGGTGAATATCAGGGGGAGAGGGGGATATGGGATGGAAAGGTAGATATCAGAGGGAGAGAGGAATATCAGGGGGAGAGGGGGATATGGGATGAAGCGGTAGATATCAGAGGGAGAAGGCAATATGGGAGGGAGAGGTCGATGTCAGAGGGACGCGGGAACATGGGAGGGAGAGATGAATATCAGAGGGAGAGGGGGATACTGGAGGGAGAGGTGACTATCAGAGGGAGAGGGGGATATGGGAGGGAGAGGTGACTATCAGAGGGAGAGGGGGATATGGGAGAGAGAGGTGGATATCAGAGGGAGAGGGGGATATTAAGGTATGGATGTCTCTTGCTCTCAATCCCTCTTCTGTGTTTGTCTCAGTATTACCCCCTTTCTGTTTCTCTCTCTCTCTCTCTCCATCTCTCTCTCTCTTCCTCCCTCTCTCTCTCCTTCTCTCTCTCTCTCCCTCTCTATCTGTCCCTCTCTCTCCCCCACCCTGTCTCTTTCTAACTGTCCCTCTCCCCGTCCCCCAAATCCTGTCTCTTTCTCTCTATCTGTGTATCTGTCTCTCTCTCTCTCTCTATCTGTCCCTCTCTCTCCCTCCTCCATCTCATGTTCTGACCTCTCCATCTCTGTCTCTGTTATCTCATTTATCTTCTCTCTTCATCTCTCTCTTTCTCTCCTCTGTCTTTCTCCTTCTCTTTGTCCTACGCTCAGTTAACTGTTTCTCTCCATCTCTCCTTGCTGTGCTGCGCCCACACTCTCACTCTCTTCCTTTCCCTCCCTCTCTCTTTTCCCCTCTCTGTCTCTAAGACCCCCATTTCTCTTCCTCACT
>NW_025982009.1:0-3140 GCF_021869965.1 Rhincodon typus | reverse complement strand
CCTCCATTTCTCTTCCTCACTCTCTCTTTCCGTGCCTCTCTCTCTTTCCCCTCTCTGTCTGTCTGTCTCTCTCTCACTCTCCCTCCCCATTTCTCTCCCTCACTCTCTCCCTCTTTATCCCTCTGTGTGTCTCTTTCTCTCTTTTCCTATCTCTGTCTCTCTCTCTCTCTCTCCCCCACATCTCTCGCCCTCACTCTCTCTCTTTCTGCCTCCCTCTCTCCCTGTGTCTCTCGCTTTCTTCCTTTTCCCTCTACATTTCTTGCTCTCTTCCATTCGCTCACTCTGTCTCAATCTTGTTCTCCCTCACTCCCTCTTTCTCTCTCTCACTCTGTCTCATTCACTCGTTCCCCCAATTGAGAGTTCAACTGTGGGGTGATGGCGCTCTCTGCTGGTGGAACTGGGTTTTTCTGGTGATCTCCTCTCCCACAAAGAGAGAGACAGTGAAAGGGAGAGACAGAGAGAGAAAGACAGAGAGACAGAGAAAGAGAAACACAGACAGAGAGAGAGACAGAAACGGAGAGAGACAGGGAGAGAGAAAGAGAGAGACAGAGACAGAGAAAGAGAGAGAGACACAGACAGAGGCAGAAAGACAGAGAGTAGCGAGAATAGAGAGACAGGGGGAGACAGGCAGACAGAAAAAAGAGGGATAGACAGAGAGTGAGGGAGAACAAGAGAATGTGAGAGAGAGTGAGGGACTGGGAGACAGAGAGAGGGGGAGACCGAGGGCGAAAGAGAGACAGAAAGAGAGAGCAAGGCGAGAACAGAGAGAGGAAGGGAGAGGCAGACAGAGAAAAGAGGGATAGAGGCAGAGATGCAGGCAGAGAGTGAGGGAGAACGAGAGAGTGCGAGACAGAGTGAGGTAGTAGGGAAGTGAGAGAGGGAGAGAGAGAGTGAGAGAGAGAGAGACAGAGAAAGATTGAGAGACAGCGACAGAGAAAAACACAGACAGAGAGAGGCAGAGAAAGATAGAGAGAATGAGCCAGCGAAAGAGAGAGAGACAGAAGTAGAGAGACATAGAGTGGTGAGGATAGAGAGAGAGAGGAAGACAGACAGACAGAAAAAGAGGGATAGGGACAGACATAGAGGGGGAGAACAAGAGAGTGTGAGACACAGTGGAAGACTGGGAGAGAGTGAGAGGGGGAGACAGAGAGCGACAGAGAGAGAGAGAGCGATGCTAGAACAAAGAGAGAAGAGAGACAAAGAAAGAGAGGAAGGGAGAGACAGACAGAAAAAAGACAGATAGAGACAGAGATGTAGACAGAGATTGGGGGAGAGTGAGAGAGTGTGAGACAAAATGAGGGAGTAGGAAAGTGAGAGAGGGTGAGAGAGAGAGAGAGACAGAGAGTAGCGAGAATAGAGAGAGAGAGAGGAAGACAGACAGGAAAAGAGGGCTAGAGATAGAGGTAGACAAGGAGAGACAGAGAGTGAGGGAGAACAAGAGAGGGTGAGACACAGTGAGGGAGTGAGAGAGGGACAGAGAGAAAACGTTAGAGAGAGAGAGAGAGACGGAAAAGCACAAAGAGAGAGCTCGAAACAGAGGGAGGGAGTGAGAGAAGGAGGGAGTGTGAAAATGACAGAGGGAGATGAGAGATAGAGACGGAGTGAGGGAGAGACGGAGTCAGAGAGAAAGGGAGAGATATCGAGAGAAAGAGAGAGAGAAATCAATGAGAAACACAGTCAGATGGAGAGAGAGTGATAGACTGAAAGAGATAGGGAAAGAGATAGTGATATAGAGAAGAAGATCGAAATAGATGGATAGGCAGAGTGTGACAGAAACAGAGACAGGGCAATAGACAAACAGAGAGAGACAAAATGAGAGAAGGAGTGATGGAGAGAGAGAGAGACAGAGAGAGAGAGAGACGAAGAGAGAGCAACAGATAGAGAGAGGTAGATAGAGACAAAATAGAGTAAGAGACAAAGGAGTGAGAGAGATGGGGATAAGGAGACAGGAAGACGGAGAGAGAGATGGAGAGAGTGAGACAGAGAAAGCATGAGAGAGAGAAACACAGAGAGAGGAGGAGAGATAGGGAAGGAATAAAGAGAGAGAAGGAAAAATACAAAATGGAAGTATGACATGAATGAACAGAGATGGTGATGGAGAAAAAGATACAGAGAGAGAGATACTGGGCGAGTGAGAAATAAAGGCAGATGGGGGGAGATAGAGTGAGAGAGAGGCAGACAGGGAGAGAGAAAGACAGAGAGGGAGACAGAGAGACAGAGAGAGGGTGAGAGAGAGAGAAAGGCGAGAGAAAGACAAAGAGATTCAGGGACTCAGAAACGCAGAATGAGAGAGATTGAGAGGGAGCGAAATGGAGAGAGAGACCGAGAGAGGGAGACAAAGGGAGAGAAAGAGAGACAGAGAAAGAGAGAGAGAGACAGAGAGAGGGAGAGAGACACAGAGGGAGAGAGAGAGACAGAAGGAGGGAGAGAGAGACAGAGAGGGACAGAGGGAGGGAGAGAGAGGGATTCAGAGAGAGACAGAGAGAGAGGCAGAGAGAAAGAGGGGAAGAGAGAGACAGAGTGAGGGTGAGAGAGAGAGACAGAGGGAGGGAGAGAGACACAGAGAGGGAGAGAGAGAGAGACAGAGAAAGGGTGAGAGAGAGAGAGACAGAGAGAGGGAGAAAGAGAGAGCGAGAGACAGACAGACAGAGAGAGAGAGGGGGGAGAGAGAGACAAAGAGAAACAGAGGGAGAGGGAGACAGAGAAAGGGAGAGAGGGAGCGAGAGATAGAGAGAGACAGAGGGAGAGAGAGAGACAGAGAGAGGTGGAGAGAGAGAGAGACAGAGAGAGGGAGAGAGAGACAGAGGGGGACAGAGGGAGGGAGTGAGAATAGAGAGAGACAGAGGGAAAGCGAGAGAGAGGCAGAGGGAGGGAGAGAGAGACAGAGAGAGGGAGAAAGAGAGAGAGAGACAGACAGAGAGAGAGGGAGAAGAGACAGAGAGCCAGAGGGAGTGAGTGAGAGACAGAGAGAGGGAGAAAGAGAGAGAGAGGGGGAGATAGAGACAGAGAGAGCCAGATGGAGGGAGAGAGAGAGAGCCAGACGGAGGGAGAGAGAGACAGAGGGAGAGAGAGACACACAGAGCGGGAGAGAGAGAGAGACAGAGAGAGGGGGGAGAGAGAGACAGAGAGAGGGTGAGAGA
>NW_025982008.1:0-5139 GCF_021869965.1 Rhincodon typus | reverse complement strand
GTGTTCATCCAGCCCTGCACCTTGTTGTCTCGGATTCTCCAGCATCTGCAGTTCCTACTATCTCTGATTCAATGAAAATGTCATGGTCACCATTACGGAGATTAGCTGTCTATTTCAAATTTATTAATTTATAATCTATAAATTCGACCATCTTCCATGGTGGAACCCACGTCTCCAGAGAATTAGCCTGGAAATCTGGAATACTAGTTTGTGATATTAGCATGACATTACCATCCCCTCAAAAACAGTCAATGTATATTTTACCTAATTTCCGATAAACTGATCTAAAACCATAACTATTACTAGTTAAGGGACTACATTCCACAGAGTACTAATCTTTGTAGAAAAACAAACTTGAGCAAAAGGCAGTTTAACACTGGAACAAAATGCCAGCAGATGTTTGATCCTTATTTAAATTTGAATAAAATGGAACAAAAAAGACGGTGAAAAGAAATAATTAAAAAAAAACTCATCTCACTTAAGGTCTTTGACAATAGCTAGGAAAGAAACAGACTAAGTCTGTTAGTGTGGTTCTGTTATAAAATTCTGCACAGACTCCCCAAATTTTATACTCTTTTTGATGTATTAGTGTAGTATTTAGCAATTGTAGAGTATCATCTAATAAAAGGGATTTTAATCCAAAACTGGCTTTATATTCGTGGGTTTCATGAAGGGCAGAGGTATGAAATATTATTACAGGATTGACAGTAATGAGGAATTTCTTATCCAAGGAATACATATCATTAGCACTGGTGGGAACATCAGAGTGGATCAGAAGGGTACACAGACAGTTCGAGAGAATGCATACACTTAACTAGCAACATGCAATTTCTTAGTCAATGGGTCTCATTCAATTGAATTGGCTAACTGGGCATTGTGATTCAGGATTACTATACAGTACATGTAGGCAGGCAGTATTAAAAGTAAACCATCTGGCCAGGGAAGATTGAAGAAAGGCAGGACTTGCAGTTTTATTGCATTTTTCATAATGTTAGGATGCCCCACATCGCTTTAGACCAAATGAGGAATTTCTGAAGTACAGTCATAAGTTACATATAGAGAAATATAGAAGTGAAGAATTTCTGCTCAGCAGTGTTTCACCAACAGCAGTAGGTAACTATCAAACAGTCTGGTTTGGCTTTCAATAATATCAGTTAAGGGATAAATGCTGGGGAGAACCACCTCACTCTTCTTCAGTTAGTAGGTTTACATCTACTTCAGATGGCAAACGAAACCTTGGTTTTAAAAATCTTCTGTAAGATGACACCTTTGAAAGTACAGGACTCACCAAATAGTGTAGTGAATTGTCAGGCTGGTTTATGTGGTGTTTAAACCCACAATATTCTATGTCAGAGGCAACATTGATGTCACTGAGTGAAAGCTAGCACATTTACTATCTGCAATTCATAACTGCCCAATTGCTTTAACATTTTTAGAACAAGCCTCCTCCAACGTATGCAAAGGTAATTCATGAGGAAGCCACATTGTTCTGTATAAAAACCAAAAGAACTGCGGATGCTGTAAATGAGGAACAAAAACAGAGTTAGCGTTTTGGGTCCGGTGACCCTTCCTCAGAACTCCATTCTGAGGAAGGGTCACCGGACCCGAAACGCTAACTCTGTTTTCTCCTCCACGGATGCTGCCAGACCGGCTGAGCTTTTCCAGCCACTTCGTTTTTGTTCCACATTGTTCTGTACTGTATTGCTGCATTAAAGAGATAATTGAAAATCTCCATTGCATCATGTGCAGCTAAAGGCTTTTCTTAATCAAATTCATGGAGTTGCAGGGTGCAGAACATTACTGCTTTTAAATACATGAGACCACCCATTGGTTAAGGAATGTGGCATGAATTATGTCCATATATTATAATAGTGATTACATTTCAAAGATCATTCTTGGGCAGCAAAGTGCTTTGGAACCTTTTAAAATCAAGAATGATCATCGACCAAAAGAAATGAAAGATGACCAAACCACCAGGCCCCTCTCCTATTCAATAAGATCTTGACAGAGCTGATTGTGGCCTGTACTCTATATTCATGCAGTTCCCCACAAGCATCAATGAAAAATCTGTCTAATTCAAGCTTGAATATTTTAAATGACCCAATCTCCACTGTCCACTGAGGAAAGAGAATTCCAAACACTAATGACCATCTAAGAGAAAAAATTCTTCATCATCTCTGTCTTTAATGGACAATCCCTTATTTTAAAACTGTGCCCTCAAGTTCTAACACAAAAACGGGAAACATTCTACAAATGTCCACCCTGTCAAGTCCCCTGACGATTTTATAATTCAAAAGTGTCACCTCTCAACCCTCTAAACTCCAAGGAAAGATTTAACATACTCAACTCTTCCTCATAAGACAACTGGTCATCACAAGAAACAGCCGAGTGAACTTTCCCTGAAACATTTCCAATGTAATTATATCCCTCCATAAGTCAAGTACTCCAGAGGTAGTTTCACCAAAATACTGTTGGGCTGTAGCAACACTCCCAATACAATTAAGAGCATTATTTCATTTACTTTCCCAATCACTTGCTGATTCCTCATAGTAATTTTCTGTGATTCAAGTACCAGGTTTCTCAATTTCGTTCACACCACAAATATCAGCAGTTCCTCTCTATGTAAATAAATTTTTGTATTTTTCCTGCCAAAGCGGACAAACTCACATTTACCAAATTATATTCCACCTATCAAATGTTTGCTCATACACTCAACCTAGCTATATCCACTGGTACGCTCTTTATGTCCTCTACAGAATTTGCTGCCCTACCTATCTTCCTGTCATTGGCGAATCTGAATAAATTATATGTTATCCCTTCAGCCAAGTTATCGATAGGGATTGTAAATAGTTGAGCCCCAGCACTGATCCCCATGGTACCCCACTAATTACAGTCTGCCAACTTGAAAATGACCAGTTAGACCAACAGTTCGCTACCTATCAAGTAACCAATCCACCAAAAAAAAATTCCAAACTGTTCAGACATGTTATGATACACCCCCAGGGCAGGTGGCATTTTACCTTGCGACCCAGGCTTTTTTGGCTTTTTTTAACTTGTTCATAGGATGTTAGCATCACTTGCTAAGCTAACACTTATTACCAATCCTTAACTGTTCTCGAGAAGGTGATGATGAGCTGCCTTATTGGATCATAGCAATTGTTGGGATGTAGGAACACTCACAATGCTTAAAGGAAGGTAGTTCCAGAATTTTGACCTTGCATAAGTGAATGTAGATACACTACCACTGTACCGCAAGACCCCTTAAACCAATTCTATGTATGTGTTAATAGATTATCCCTGATAACATAAGGTCTTATTTTTTATGTGGCACATTATTGAATGCCTTTAGAAATCTGAATACACCATGTCAATTGGGAATCCATTGTCCATATTACATGTTGCTTCCTCAAGGAAATCCAATGCATTTCTCAAACATGCTTTCCTTTTCTCAAAGCCAAGTTGACTCAGCCAGATTCTATCACAATTTTCTAAATATCCCACTATTAATTCACCAAAAATGGATTCAAGGTTTTTCCTTAAGATAGATGTTAGATTAATTGGCCCATAGTTTCCTGCCTCTGTCTCACTCCTTTCTTAACAGAAGTCTTATTTTTGCATTTTATCAATGTACTGTGATCTTTCATGAATCCAGGGAATTTTGGAAGATTTTAATCAAAGCTTCCACTGGAAAGGAATTTCCCTTAAGACCATTAGATGCAAGCCACCAGGTCCAGGTAACTTAACATTCTTTAGTCCTGACAGTTTTTTAGGAAACTCTTACCCATTGATCATGATTGTTTTAAATTCTTCTCTCTTTTCCCTCTTGATTTTCAACTACATTTGGGATGCTTTTTTGTGTCTTCTACAATAAAGACTGAGACAAAATACTTGGTCAATACTTCCACTATTTCCTTGTCTCCTATTAATAATTTCTAAGTCTTATGTGCTAAGGGATCAACACTCATTTTAGTTACTTTTTTTTTACATTCTTGTACTTACAGTTTTTTAAACATGCTAGCTAGCTTTCTCTCATAACCTAATTCATATTTTATTTCATGATTTTATGTAGGCTTCTTAAAAGTAGCCCAATCTACTGACATACAACTAAACTTCACGGTATTATATATGTTTTCTGTCAATTAGAAATATCCTTAACTTCCTCAGCTGGCCACAGAGTGTGCATCCATTTCATAAACCTTTTCTTTCTCAATGGAATACACCTTTGTTGCAAAAATACTTGCCACTGATTGTCTACTAACCAAACTTTTAAGCCTTGTTTCCTATGCTATGTCTTATCTTCATGCAAACTAATTCTACAGCTTGCTCTTCTGAACCAATGCCATCTAATGCTGCTACTTTCATCTGAGTGTGTAAATTAAAATGCTAGTCCATGACCTTTTACTTTCCTGTTGTACTTCAGGAATGCAAAATATCCTTTAACATTCAGATACCAGCTATGGTCACCTGGCAACCTTGCCTTTATAATGACCATCAGATAATACTGATTATTATTTCTATTTGCCCTTTTGTACATCTGTTTTCTTACAAATGCTGTGTACATTCAGATACAGAGCCTTTAATTCTATTTTTTACATCATCCTTCCACATGAAGCCTGTTGGTACACTCTTAACTTTGTACACTCTGTCCTTCTTGTCACACTCTGGTTATCATAACCCACTTCATCACCCTGCTCTATTGCCTTATCCTTTTTCTAACTTAGTAAATGTCTCTTTCTGTGATTCTTCCCAATTTCCACCCTCCCCTAACCTCACACCCCCAATATTTTGTTTAATGCCCAATCCACAGCCCTAGATCTACAATGCACATGACATTGAAACCAGCTTGGTTCAGGTCAGGACAGCCCTAAAGGAAAAGTTTATTCACTCATCCATACTAGTGGCAGAACAGCATGAATGGAAAACCATTCCTCCCACATCAGTCTTTAAGCCATATAACTCTCTGATCTTATTGATCCTTCACCAATTTGCTCATGGTTCATATAGTAACCAACAAATTATCTCTATAGACAACAAGGTGCAGGGCTGGATGAACACAGCAGGCCAAGCAGCATCAT
This sequence comes from Rhincodon typus, assembly GCF_021869965.1. Taxonomy (NCBI): domain Eukaryota; kingdom Metazoa; phylum Chordata; class Chondrichthyes; order Orectolobiformes; family Rhincodontidae; genus Rhincodon; species Rhincodon typus. Next base: position 64 of record NW_025982008.1, on the reverse strand, counting down.
AGGAGCAGAGAGGCTGACGTTTCGGGCCTAGACCCTTCATCAGAAAAGCTTTTCTGATGAAGGG
>NW_025982007.1:0-5139 GCF_021869965.1 Rhincodon typus | reverse complement strand
TTGAGGTGGGAGGAGGGGATAGGTGGGAGGAAGAACAGTTTACGGGGACGAGCTGGACTGGTTTTGGGATGCGGTAGGGGGAGGGGAGATTTTGAAGCTCTTCCTCCCACCTATCCCCTCCTCCCACCTCAAGCCGCACCCCCATCTCCTAACCTCATCCTGCCCTCTTGACCTGTCCATCCTCCCTGGACTGACCTATCCCCTCCCTAACTCCCCACCTACACTCACCTTTACTGGTCCCATCCCCGCCTCTTCAACCTGTTTGTTTCTTCTCCACCTATCCTCTCCTCTATCCATCTTCTACCCGCCTCCGACTCTCTCCCTATTTATTTCAAAACCCCCTTCCCCTCCCCCCTTTCTGATGAAGGGTCTAGGCCCGAAACGTCAGCCTTTCTGCTCCTATGATGCTGCTTGGCCTGCTGTGTTCGTCCAGCCCTGCACCTTGTTGCCTCGGATTCTCCAGCATCTGCAGTTCCTACTATCTCTGATTTAAATAAGTGTATACTGTTTCATAATGTGCTCAAACAGGACTTATATTCATTGTTTCTTCATAAGCACATTGCTGACTGTATCAATTCAGTATCCAAAGAGCCCTTTCATTGGTCACATTTCTCACCAAACTAAAGGGGTCTCTAGACTTCTAAAGCAATGGGCTGAGTGTCCTCCACTCACTCTAATAATATAACTCCCTTTGTGTAGGGGGTTTGGATGGGGAGTGATTTGTTAGGTGTGGCCAGGAGTAAGTGGATAGTTCGATGAGGGAGGGAGCCATACTGGACCTGGTACTGGGAAATAAGCCCGTCCAGGTGATCAAAGTTTCAGTGGGAGAGTATTTTGGGAATAATGACCACAATTCCATAAGTTTTTGGGTACTTGTGGATACGGACAAGAGTGGACCTGGGATGAAGGTGTTAAATTGGGGGATGGCCAACTATAACCAAATTAGGCAAGAGTTGGACAATGTGGATTGGGAGCAGGTGTTTGAGGGTAAATCCACATCAGAGATGTGGGACTATTTTAAAGACCAGTCAATTAGTGTTCAAGACAGGCATATTCCTGTGAAAATGAAAGACAGGAATGGCAGGATTCAGGAACCTTAGATGATAGGGGAAATTATCAGCTTAGTCAAAACAAAAAGAGATATACCTAAGGTCCAGGCGACTAAAAACAGACAAAGTCCTTGAAGAATATACAGAAAGTAGGAAATAGCTCAAAAGGGGCTATGAAATGGTCCTTGGCCAGCAGGCTTAAGGAGAATCCCAAGGCAGTTTATACATATATTAGGAGCAAGAGGGTAGCTAGAGAAAGTGTAGGCCCACTCAGGGATAAAGGAAGCAGGTTATGTATGGAGCCAGCGGAAATGGGTGAGATCCTTAATGAGTACTTCATATTGGTATTCACGAAAGACAGCGATGTGAGTGATGTTGAGGTGAGGGAAAAGTGTATGAATACTCTAGGGCTGGTCAACATAATGAAGGAAGAAGTGTTTGGTGTCTTGAAATACATTAAAGTACGTAAGTACCCAGGGCTAGATGGGATCTATCCCAGGATACTGTGGGAGGCAGGGGAGGAAATTGTTGGGGCCTTAACAGATATCTTTGTGTCCTCTTTGGCCTCAGGTGAAGTTCCAGAGGACTAGAGAAGGGCCAATGTTGTTCCTTTGTTTAAGAAGGGAAACAGATAATCCAGGTAATTACAGGCTGGTGAGCCTGACGTCAGTGGTGGGAAGCTGTTGGAGGAGATACTGAGAAACAGGATTTATTCACATTTGGAAGCAAATGGATTTGTTAGTGATAGGCAGCATGGGTTTGTGCTGGGCAAGTCATATCTCACCAACTTGATTGAGATTTTTGAGAAGGTGATTGATGAAGGAAGGGCAGTAGAGGTTGTCTACATGGACTGTAGTAAGGCATTTAATAAGGTGCCACATGGCAGGCTGGTACAGAAGGTAGAGTGTCCTAGGATCTGGGGTGAACTGGCTAGATAGATACAAAACTGGCTTGGTTATAGAAGGTCAGAAATCACACGACACCAGGTTATAATCCAACAGGTTTATTTGAAAACACAAGTTTTCAGGGCCTCACTCCTTCTTCAGGTGAGGCTCCGAAAGCTTGTGATTTCAAATAAACCCATTGGACTATAACCTGGTGTCGTGTGATTTCTGACCTTGTCCACCCCAGTCCAACACCGGCACTCCACATCTTGGTCATAGAAGAGAGAAATTAGCGGTGGAAGGATGCTTTTTGGAATGGAGATCAATGACTGGTGGTGTTCTGCAAGGATCAATGCTGGCACCTTTGTTATTTGCAATATAGATAAATGATCTGGAGGAAAATATAGTTGTTGTGATTAGTAAGTTTGCAGATGACACCAAAATTGGTCGAGTTGCAGATAGTGAGGAGGATCGTCAAAGGATAAATGGGATATAGATAGATTGCAGATTTGAGCAGACAAATGGCAGATGGAGTTTAATCTGAACAAATGCGAGGTGATGCATTTTGGAAGACCAAATTCAGATGCAAATTATACAATAAAGGGCAGAACGCTTAGGAGCACTGATATAAAAGGACTATGGGCTTATAGATCACAGGTCCTTGAAAGTGGTAACAGAGGTGGGAAAGGTAGTTAAGAAGGCATACAGCATGCTTGCCTTCAATGGCTGGGACATCAAATATAAAAGTTGGCAAGTTATGTTACAGCTGCATAAAAGGCCACATTTGGAATATTGCATGCAGTTCTGGTCACCACACTACCAGAAGGACATGGATGGTTTGGAGAGGGTGCAAAGAAGGTTTACCAGGAAGTTGCCTGGTCTGGAGGGTTTTAACTATGAGGAGAGGCTGGATAAACTCAGGTTATTATCACAAGAAAGACGGAGCTGAGGGGCAATCTGATAGAGGCTTACAAAATATGAGTGGCATAGATAGGGTGGATAGTCAGAGACTTTTTCCCAGGGTGAAAAGGTCAACTACAAGAGGGCACAGGTTCAAGGTGAGAGGGGGAAAGTTTAGGGGAGAAGTGCAGGGGAAGACTTTCACACAGAGGCTGGTGGTTGCCTGGAATACACTGCCAGTGGAGGTGGTGGAAGTAGGCACATTAGCAACGTTTAAGCCCTATCTTGATAGACACATGAACAGGAGGCGAACAGACAATAAGTAATGGGTCTAAATAAAGATTAGGAATCAGCATAGGCTTGGTGGGCTGAAGGGCCTGTTCCTGTGCTGTACTGTATTGTATTATTTCATTTTATATTTTTCTTGCTTTCAGATATAGTGCCCCATTAGTTGTGCCCTTCTTAAACAAGGACATCTTTGTCTGTGTATTGTTGGATGGTGTTGTTAATTTCCAAACCGGCTGCCATTTAACCATTGGGTCATGACTAGGTGTCATAGCTGAGAGGCACGGCTGGTCATTTATCTGTCGACATAGAGCAGGACTTTGACAAAGTCACACATAAGGACAGTCTGAAAACTCTCTACCATTATCAGTCCATAACTCGAAAGCGGAAACAAGTTTATGTTTTGATAAAGTCGACTGCCTGCACCAATTAGCTATTTAATGCAATTATCAAGCAAAGGCAACGAGGTGCTTGCGAGGTTATATTCCGAAGTGAAAGCTTTTGTAGGAGGAAGTAGTGAGACATAAATTCATGAGACTTTTGCACGAAGTGAGAGTTAGTTTTTGAATGAAGGCATAGTTGTGCTGTAAAAAAAAAGCGATGGAAGTGAGAGTCAAAAGTGAAAAAAGATGTTCAGAACTGACTTTTAAAAGCTTGAATCATAGAATCTGTACAGTGTGAAAGTAGGTCATTCAAACCATTGAGTCCACACCAATCCTCTGGAGAGCATCTCACCCTATCCCTGCATTTCCCATGGCTAATCTGCATGTCCCTGGACACTACAGGCAGTTTAGCACGGTCAATCCACCTAACCTGCACATCTTTGGACTGTGGGAGGACCCAGACAAACCCATGCAGACACAAGGAATATGTACAAACTCCACACAGACAGGTGTCTAAGGGCAGACTTGAACCCAAGCCCCCCTAGCACTATGAGGCAGCAGTGCTAACCATAGAGACACTGTGCCATCCCAGTTTGATATGACATCTCACAGGAAGATCAGAAAGGAACAAAAGCCTGTATTTATATAGTATATTTAATAGTCTAGAATGTCCCACGGCACTTCACAGGAACATTAACAAATAAACGTTGCCACAAGGTGAAAGCAAGAGAACGCTAGCAAAAGACCTTGCTCTGCCGGAAACCTCAGCAGTTATTCTGTGCAAAGTAAAATGCTGCCAGCAGTCATACTGTGACTTACTGTTTGGATGGCATTTGTTCAGGGAGAAATACTGGCCAGAGCACCAAACACCTGGGATTCTCTGGCCCGAAAAGTGCAGCACTCCCTGGCGGACTATCCTATGAGGGGAGAGACAGAGGCATAAAGAGAGAAGGAAAAAAAACCCTCCTTTTTTGCATATTCCCAAGAACTAGAGAGATTGAGAAATAACTTAAATGAACAGTAGCCTTATTGTTACTAACAATCACAGGCATACTAACCTTTGGCCGCACGTTAGTCCTGGTTGAAATAACAGATTGACAGTAACCTTAAACTGGAGATGACAAAGTAAGTTCCATTATTGAATCTCAACAAGTAAATGCACTTGCAGTGTCTGGTCTGCGTAAAGTTGTGGTTTATCTCCAACTCAGCACTTCAGTTTCAAAGTGTTGTTTTGTGCTTGGCTGCATCAAGCTTCATGCGGATTTACTGTTTCTGCCAGCTCCTTGTGACTAACTTAAAACAGAAAACGTCAGGTGATGTGGGCAGTGCAGAGGAGCATGTATGCATAATTATTTTAGGCTCTCTTTGCATGATTTGTCAGCTTATCCTCCCACATAAACTTGCAGCATAAACCACTGGCACTGGACTAAATTTATCATTGAAACTCTCACATTTATCAGAATAATGATCTGAGGGTGTATTTCCTGTCCCTAAGATAGAAAGAAACAACTTGAAATGTAGCCTGAGATAACAAGGTGTAGAGCTGGATGAACACAGCAGGCCAAGCAGCATCAGAGGAGCAGGAAGGCTGACGTTTCGGGTCTGGACCCTTCTTCAGAAATGCATTTCTGAAGAAGG
>NW_025982006.1:4225-5140 GCF_021869965.1 Rhincodon typus | reverse complement strand
AAATCAGCATCAAAAGTTAGGTCCTTCCGTGAACTTGAGATTGTGGTATGCTGAAGAGCTTAACTCGCTGAAATAAACATTTTATTCCAAAGAGCATCAAATGTTGAGTCATTTGGTGAAGTTGACATCTTAGCCTTCTGAATTGCTGAAATCGCTGAAATAAGCTTGTTCGTCAAACCAACATCAAAACTTGAGTTATTTGTTGAAGTTCAGATTTTGGCCTTCTGAAGTGCTTAACTCGCTGAAATAAGCATTTTAATACAATCAGTAGTAAAAATTAAGTCATTTGGTAAAGTTGAGATTTTGGTCTTCTGAAGTGTTTGTCTCCCTCAAATATGCATGTTACTCAAAACAACATCAAAACTTGAGTCATTTGGTGAAGTCGAGATTCTTCACTTCTGAGTGCTTATTTCACTGGATGAAGCCTGTTAGTCAATCCAACATCAAAATTTGCGTCATCTAGTGAAGTTCAGACTTTGGTCTTCCGAAGTGCTTTTCCCAGTGAAATAAGCATGTTCGTCAAAACAGCATCAAAAGTTGAATGTCTTGTTGAAGTTGAGATTTTGGTCTTCTGCTATGCTGATGTCGCTGAAATAAGCACGTTGGTCAAAACAATATCAAAAGTTGAGGCACTTGGTGAAGTTGAGATTTTTGACTTCTGAATTGGTTATCTCACTCAAAAAAGCATGTTGATCAAAACAACATTAAAAATTGCGTCATTTGGTGAAGTTCAGATTTTAGTCTTCTCAAGTGCTCAACTCACTGAAATAACAATTTTAGTCGAACTCGCATCAAAAATCAAGTCATTTGATGAACAATGACATTTTTGACTTCTGTCGTGCGCATCTCACTGAAATAAGCATTTTTCGTCAAACCAACATCAAAAGTTGAGTCATTTGGTGAAGTTGAGATTTT
>NW_025982006.1:0-4125 GCF_021869965.1 Rhincodon typus | reverse complement strand
AAAACAACATCAAAAATTGAGTCATTTGGTGAAGTTGAGATTTTTGATTTCTGAAGTGCTTACCTCATGAAATAAGCATGTCATTCAAATCAACATCAAAAGCTAACACTTTTGGTGAAGTGACATATTGGTCTTCTGAAGTGCTTACCTGAGTTAAATAAGGATGTTAGTCAGAACTGCATCAAAAATTAAGTCAGATGGTGAAGTTGAGATTTTTGATTTCTGAAGTGCATATCTCACTGAAATAAGCATTTTAGTCCATCCAGCGTCCAAAGTTAGGTCCTTTGGTGAAGTTGAGATTTTTGACTTCTGAAGTGTTTTTCTCACTCAAATAATCATGTTCGTCAAACCAACATTAAAACTTGAGTCATTTTGTGAAGTTCAGATTTTGGTTTTGTGAAGTGCTTGTCTCACTGAAATAAGCACGTTAGTCAAAACAGCATGAAAAATTAAGTCATTTGGTGAAGTTGAGATTATTGACTTCTGAAGTGCTTATCTGACGTAAATAAGCATGTTAGTCCAACCAACATCAAAACTTGAGTCATTTGGTGAAGTTCAGGTTTTGGCCTTCTAAAGTGCTTATCTGAGTGAAATAAGCATGTTAGTCAAAACAGCATCAATATTGAAGTCATTTGGTGAAGTTGAGATTTTTGCCTTCAGAAGTGCTTATCTCACTCAAATATGCATGTTAGTCAAAAGAATAGCAAAAGTTGATTCATTTGGTGAAGTTGAGATTTTGATCTTCTGACGAACTTATCTCAAAGAAATCAACATGTCATTCAAACCAACATTATAAAACAACTCATCTGATGAAGTTGAGATGTCGGTCTTCCGATGTGATTATCTGAGTGAAATAAGCGTGTGAGCCAAAACAGCATCAATAATTAAGTCATTTGGTGAAGTTGAGATTTTTGAATTCTGAAGTGGTTATCTCACTCAAAGAAGCATGTTAGTCAAACAAACATCGAAACTTGAGTCATTTTGTGAAGTTCAGATTTTGGACTTCAGAAGTGCTGAACTCGCTGAAAGAAGCATTTTAATCCAAACAGCATCTAAAGTAAAGTCATTTGGTGAAGTTGACATTTTTGCCTTCTGAAGTCCTTTACCCGCTGAAATAAGCATGTTAGTCAAAACAACATCAAAAGTTGATTCATTTTTTGAAGTTGAGATTTTGATCTTCTGACGTGCTTATCTCAATGAAATAAGCATGTCATTCAGACCAACATCAAAAACTAACGCATTTGGTGAAGTTCAGATATTGGTCTTCTTATCTGAGTGAAATAAGCATGTTAGTCAAAACAGCATCAAAAATTAAGTCATTTGTTGACGTTAAGCTTTTTGACTTCTGAAGTGCTTATCTCACTGAAGTAAACATGTTAGTCGAACCAACATCAAAACTTGAGTCATTTGGTGCCGTCCTTATTTTGGCCTTCTGAAGTGTTTATCTCACCCAAATATGCATGTTACTCAAAACAACATCAAAAGTTGAGTCGAGATTGAAGATTGAAGTCGAGATTGTTCACTTCTGAAGTGCTTATTTCACTGGCGGAAACCTGTTAATCAATCGAACATCAAAATTTGAGTCATTTCGTGAAGTTCAGATTTTGGTCTTCTGACGTGCTTATCTCACTGAAATAAGCATGTTGTCAAAACAGCATAAAAAGTTGAGTGTCTTGTTGAAGTTATGATTGTGGTCTCCTGCCATGCTTATCTCGCAGAAATAAGCACGTTAATCAAAACAACATCAAAAGTTGTGTCATTTGGTGAAGTTGAGATTTTGATCTTCTGAAGTGCTGAACTCGCTGAAATAAGCAAGTTAGTCAAACAAACATAAAAAATTTTGTGATTTGGTGAAGTTCAGATTTTTAGCTTCTGAGTTTCTTAACACACTGAAATAAGCATTTTAAATTAACTAGCATCAAATGTTAGGTCATCTGGTGAAGGTGAGATTTTAGTCTTCTGATATGCTTCTCTCGCTGAATTAAGCACGTTCGTGAAAATAACTTCATCAGCCCCTGTTAAATCAACCCTAACATAGAGGAGCCGCAGTGTATAAAATCTGAAGTACAGAGCCCCCTATATATAAACACTAAAACATAGTAAAAACTAATTGAACTGCGGATGCCGCAAAATCAGGAACAAAAACATAGTTGCTGGAAAAGCTCAGTAGGTCTGGCAGCATCTGCGACACTTCCGCCATCTGCAATCCGACCCCACCACCAAAGGCATTTTTCCCTCCGCACCTTTATCTGTTTTCTGGAGGGACCACTCCACACATACCTCCAGTCCCACCCGACCCGGAACTTTTCCCTACAACCGCAGGAATTGTGACACCTGCCCCTACACCTCCCCAATCAACCCCAACTCAGGCCCCAAAAAGACTTTCTACATCAAGCAGATGTTCACCTGCACATCTGCTAATGTGGTATACTGCATCCGCTGTTCCTGTTGTGGCCTCCTCGACATCGGGAAACCAACTGGAGGCTTGGGGACAGCTTTGCAGAACACCTACGCTCGGTTCGCACTAAACAACTGCGCCTCCCAGTCACTAACCATTTCAACTCCCCCCTCCCATTCCTCAGACGACATGTCCATCCTGGGCCTCCTGCAGTGCCACAACGATGCCCTCCGAAGGTTGCAGGACAGCAACGCATATTCCACTTGGTGCCTCTGCAGCCCAATGTTATCAACGCGGATTTCACAAGCTTCAAAATCTCCCCTCCCCCGACCACATCCCAAAACCAGCCCAGCTCGTCCCCGCCTCCCCAACCGGTACTTCCTCCCACCTATCCCCTCCTCCCACTTCAAGCCCCATTCCCATCTCCGACCTACTAACTTCATCCCGCCCCCTTGATCTGTCCGTCCTTCCTGATTCCACACCTACACTCACCTTTACTGGCTCCAACCCCGCCGCTTTGACCTGTCTGTCTCCTCTCCAAATATCTTCTCCTGTATCCATCTTCTATCCACCTCTCCCTCTCTCCCTATTTATTTCAGAATTCCCTTCCCCTCCCCCATATCTGAAGAAGGGTCTCGGCCCAAAATGTCAGCCTTCCTGCTCCTCTGATGCTGCTTGGCCTGCTGTGTTCATCCAGCTCTGCAACTTGTTATCTCAGATTCTCCAGCATCTGCAGTTCCTCGTATCAATGAGGAAAGTGAGACCCTGTTAGGTGTTCCAGGCCAGCACTGAAGCACTGTCAGAGGGATAGAACTGCTGGAGAGTCAGAGAGTCAATAATGAGGTAGCGCCTCATTGTAGGCGGGTGAGAACTGTGGAAGTGCCTCACATGTATATGGTCTGTATTGAGGTAATGCAGCACCACCAAAGGGTCAGAACTGTTGTGGTGCATTATTGTGAGAGGGTCAATCTTGAGGCAGTGTCTCATTCTGAAGGGGTCAGACTTGTTGGAGTGCTACAAGATTGCAGCACTGTGAGAATGTCAGACTGAGGGAGTGCCTCATTGTCAGATAGTCAGTACTGTCAGATCTTCAGCATTGAAGCGGTGCCTAATTGTCAAAGGGTCCACACTGGAGGTATTGCAGCAGTTGTGTGCCACAGGGGTCGGTGCTGGGACCTTTGTTATTTGTTACTTATGTGAATGATCTGCGTGTGAATGTACAAGGCATGATGAGTAAGTTTGTGGATAATGCAAAAGTGGGAGGTGTCATTGATAGCAAAGAATGTTACCATAATTTACAGCGGCTTCTCGATCAGATGGGGAATTGGACTGAGGATTGGTAAATACAATTGTATACAGATACAGGTGTGCACTTTCGAAAGTCAAACCGAGGTAGGATTTATACAGTAAATGGTAAAGTCCTGAATTTCATCCTCTGACAATGTTGCACTCCTTCAGTACTGATCTACAAGAAAATGGGACAGCTTCAGGCAGACCCTCTGACAATGAGGCATTCCCTCAGGACAATAATCTTTAATTCTCAACTAATCTGTAATATTATTTGACCTGTTTAGTTTCCAATACTTCCAGTGTCTCCTGTAGAATACACAGTTGCTCTCCCTCTAGCTCTGCTTCTGGATATGCGAAGTTGCTTTCTTCCATACTACCCTCAGAAATAACGTTAACCATAACCCGAGCCCGAGATTCAGCCCGAACGCTAGCCCTCA
>NW_025982005.1:0-5140 GCF_021869965.1 Rhincodon typus | reverse complement strand
TGACGTTTCGGGCCTAGACCCTTCATCAGAGAAGGGTCTAGGCCCGAAACGTCAGCCTTTCTTCATCAGAGAAGGGTCTAGGCCCGAAACGTCAGCCTTTCTGCTCCTATGATGCTGCTTGGCCTGCTGTGTTCATCCAGCTCTACACCTTGTTGGCTTTGTTGTGATGTCGCACTCCAATGCTCCAACCCTGCATTCACTTGTGATGCTCCATCTAGTGGTAGCATTGGTCTTAAACAGAGTCATGAGAAATCTTAACACCCCTTCAGACGAGCATTTTCCAATTGCTTGCTACAGAAACGAAAGGTTGAAAAAGTGAAAGGTTTATTCCATTAATAACAGAAGAGATGAGTGCTGAAATCCTTTTTGGCTAATCCCAAAATCAGATGTCGAACATGTGAAACTTTCCACAGTACTCACACTGTGACAGGGTTGATATACACAACACCAGATCTGTAAATACTCAATCACTATCCTATGCCAACAGATTTAAATTTTAACTTTCCAAGATGTGTGCAATCCTCACTGTCTAAATTTCTCAGTTTTTATGTTTTTAGCATCTGACATATTAATTAGTACAAAAAGACCTAGTTGAGATTGTGATCAGTTTTTATGCATGGATACTTCTAACTGGAAACATCAAACCAGTAAAATGTATTCCATGTCATTCAAAATGATATGTAATACATTAAACCTCTGAGTGTGGCATAGGAAAATACCATATTCTGAAATTTTGGGAATGAGGGTCATCTGGAAGCAAATGGAATCTCAGTTAAATGCTGAGGTGTGTTACAAATAATTGTTAAATAGGTAGTCATTGTGTTCACTGCCACCTGGAACAAAATATAGTTTAATGTCGATTGGGATCAGAACCAGTTTCTATAAGAGATGGTCAATCCACTCTGCCATCTTATCAACAAGAGCAGTCATTTTTTCATTCTCCAGAGAGAAATGATCTGAGCATCTCCCTCTCTCTTTCTATTTTCACATCCAGATCTGGCATGCTCTTAAAGTGGTTTGTGAACTAAACATTTGTATGAGCTTTGGTATTTAACATAAAACATAACAAGCAGCAAAGCTTTAATCTTAGATAAATGTTAGTTTATTGCAAAACTACTGCTTTAATTATTCAAGTAAAAGTGATAGGTGTATCAGTTAAAATACAAAATGTTAATGTAGGCAGGGATAAAAGTTATGGGTGAAGTTGAAAATTAGATCAGTCTCTGCTGGCATTGCACATCTGACATGCTTGAAGGTTTTCTTTTTGATGTGAAGGAGCTGAAAGAAACATGAAACCACAGCCAGCAGCTGCAATGACTTCTACAGCCAAATAGCCAGAATCTTCTCACCCAGGTGGACTGAATCAAACAGATCATTAGATTCATTTTTACAGCTCTGCAGATTGTGGTTATTGGTAGGCAGGTTCAATACAGCAGTCCTGGATACATTCTTCTGTTTCTCTGTTGAGCAGGAATGACTGCTTCAAGATGTTTCTCTTAGGATCACTGCTGAAAAGGGTTTTGGTGCCTGTCTTTTATCATAAGCAATGTTAATATCAAGTGAGTTAATGTTCCACCAAGAAAAGACATTAACTACTTTAAGGTCCTTTTTGGTCTCTTGTTTTCCCAGAAGCTTTGAATTTTCACACCTCTAGAAGGACCTGTTGTTTTATCTAAGAGTTAATCAAATTTAATTGCCTCCCTTTTTGGGTGAGCTGAAACAGTTCATAGGCTTTGATTAAGCCCAATATAACAGAATATTGTCTGTTGTGACTTCCATCATGAAAGGACTTTTAAAACTTAACTTAGATTGCTGTGTTTCAAGACACAGTTGTTAAAGCAGAAATATTCTTCTAATAGTTTTTCTTAAAAACCTGCAAAAGCACTGACCCTTCTTCTGGGGCAGCGCTCAGAAAGCTTGTGATTTCAAATAAACCTGTTGGACTATAACCTGGTGTCAAGTGACTTCTGACTTTATCTGCCCCAGTCCAACACCAGCACCTCCATATCATTAAGTTATTGAGGGAACTGCAACTTCCGTCGTTGATGGACTGCTCTTTATCTGCTATGAATGCTGTACCTCAAGAGAATACATTGCAAAGGTGGACCCTCGTATGCAACTTTGCAGTATCTAAGCAATGAGCAAAACTTGCAGATAATGACAATTCACCAATTTGTAGCCAATTCATTTCATTACTAACCATTTCTGAGCAGCTGTTCTCCATTCTCCCGCCTCTGCACCATCTTCTCTGTTATGCATTCTGAGAAATTGAAAAGCTTCCATCATATGCATGCTTAAACACTGGTTACAACTTCCTAATGCTAAATCCTTGCTGTTGATTAAAAACACCCTTTTTGACCTCTTGTGGCACAGTGGTAGTGACCTGCCTCTGAGCCAGGAGTTCTGGGTTCAAGTCCACCTTCTCCGGATATGTGTCATAACATCTCTTAAGTCATTGGTAAGAAAATACCTAAAAGCACCCTTTTGTTATTACAAGGTTAATACATATTAAGAAAGACTTCTGGTTGACTCAATGCTTGTTATTACCTAGGTTTATACAGATCTTCTGCATTGGACTGTTTTGCAGCAATAATAGAATCATAAAATCTTCAATTAGAAGGAGACCATTCTGCCCATTGTGAGTTTTAGCTCTTTGGAAAACGTAATTCATTTTATCTCACTACTTACTTTTGCATCACAACCTAACCTTGCAATTGTTTTCACCTTAAAAATGTATCCCATGCCCTTTCTTAAAGTTACTGTTGGATTTGATTCTAACATTCTTTCAGGCAGTGCCTTTGAGTCTTGTTGCTACACTCATTCAAGTGAATAGTGAGTAATCTATCACAGAGTTGACATGAACCTCGTAGATTTGAGGATGGGGTGTGACCATGTTATTAACGTGGTTGTTATAGATTGAGTCCAGTCAGTAATGACTTCTAAAGTAATCATGGTGGTATTGTTAGAGGTCATAGAGAGATAGTTGTGTTTTCCTTTGTTTGTGACATTTGTTAGCAGACACTTTACATCACACAACATTATGTGATGTTACTCAGGTCCTTCTGTAGGTTGGCATGTGCAATTTCATTATTGGAGGAGTTGTGAAAATCTTTGCACTATTTCTAACACATTTGTTGAATAGTCAATATTGTAGCTTCCTTCATATTGTCTATAACATCTACATAGGTGCTGTAAAACAGCCAACTGCACCACATGCATGCCAATAACGCCTCCATAATTTCATCAAAAAAGCCTTGGAGCTTTTAACATAGCATAAAACTTCAAGTCCATTTTTATTACAAATCTCACAGAATTATACCTGACTGACATTACCTCAAACAACAACATCACCATCTTTGCATATGGCCTGCCCAGAAGTTATGCCAGCACAGTGGCTTAAATGAAGAGACAGTTGCCCTGGCAGTCCTCAACATTGACTCCAGACCCTATGAAGTCTCATGGCCTCAGGTCAAACAGGAGCAAGAACGTAATCAGCAGGATTACACACGTAACATCCATGCCCTTAGCTGAAGAATCATTACCCCATGTTAAACACCAGTTGGTTGATGCACTGAGGATAACAAGGGCACAAATGGTACTCTGGGTGGTGATTTCCTTTTTTTATTCATTCATGGCATGTGAGCATCACTGGCTAGGCCAGCATTTATTACCCATCCCTAAATTAAGAGTCAACCACTGTGGGTCTGGAATCAAATGTAGGTCAGACCAGGTAAGGATGGCAGTTTCCTTCCTTGAAGGACATTAGTGGACCAGATGGGTTTTCCCCCAACATTTGACAATGGATTCATGGTCATCAATAGACTCTTAATTCCAGATTTTTATTGAATTCCAATTCCACCATCTGCCATGGTGGGTTTTGAACCCCAGTCCTCAGAACATTGCCTGAGTCTCTGGATTAACAGTCCAGCGATAATACCACTGGGCTATCACCAATGGCTGCACCACTGCCAATCAGGCTGGTTGAGCCCTAAAGGACAGAGCTGCAAGACTGGGTTTACAGCAGGTGGTGAAGGAACCAAAAAGAGGGAAGAAAGTTGTTTGATCTCGTCCTCACCCACCTGCCAGTTGCAGATGCATCTTTCCATGACAGTATCAGTAAAGGGGATGACCACACAGTCCTTGTGGAGACAATACCTCCTATTGTTTTAGATGACACTATCATCATGTTAAATGGGATAGCTTATGAACAAATCTAGCAAACCAAGACTGGGAATCCATGAGGTCCTATGGGCCAACAGCAACAGCAGAATTGCACTCAAATCAGATACCTCAAAGACATAGATCCTGAAAATATTCCAGCAATAGTATCAAAGACTTGTGCAGTATGGCTACAACAGCTACATTGTGTACCTAGCAATGTGGAAATTTGAGCAAGTACATCCTGTACACAAAAAGTAGGACAAGTTCTATGAGGCTAATTACCACCCCATCTGTCTACTCTCAATCATCAGTAAATTACTGGAAGATGTCATCAATATGGCTATCATGCAGCACTGGCTTAGCAAAGACCTGCTCACTGATGCTCAGTTTAGGTTCTGCCAAGGCCACGCTGGACAAAGCAACCTGCTTGATTGGCACTACATCCACAAACATTTGCTTCCTCCACCACAATGTTTGTTATAGCAGAAGTGTATACTATCTACAAGAAGCACTGTAGAAATTCACCAAAGAAAGCTCCTTAGATAGCTCCTTCCAGACCTGCGGCTACTATCATCTGGAAGGGCAATGACAGTGGATGCATGAAACACCACCACCTCCAAGCTCCTGACTTAGTAATACATTCCTGTTCCTGCATGGAGGCATAGTCAAAATCCTGGAACTCCCTTCCTAACGATACTGTGGGTCAACTGCACCAAATGGACTGCAGCAGTTCAAGAGTACAGCTCATTACCACCTTCACACGGGCAATTAGGAATGGGCAATCAATGCTGGTTCAGCCAGTGATACCCACACCCTGTGAATGAATATAATGGGAAATCAGAGATAGTAGGAACTGCAGATGCTGGAGAATCTGAGATAACAAGGTGTAGAGCTGAATGAACACAGCAGGCCAAGCAGCATCAGAGGAGCAGGAAGGCTGACGTTTCGGGCCTAGACCCTTCTTCAGAAAATCAGAAAA
>NW_025982004.1:0-5140 GCF_021869965.1 Rhincodon typus | reverse complement strand
CCTAGACCCTTCTTCAGAAAATCTGAAGAAGGGTCTAGGCCCGAAACGTCAGCCTTCCTGCTCCTCTGATGCTGCTTGGCCTGCTGTGTTCATCCAGCTCTACATCTTGTTATCTCAGATTCTCCAGCATCTGCAGTTCCTACTATCTCTGGAGAAATAGATTTATTCAGAACATTGTGAATCTTTGGAATTCTGTAATCAAAAAGGTTGCTCAGCTGGGTATATTCAAGGGTGATTTTAGTATATCTTGGGCAGGAAGGATATCCAACCATTGGGGCATTGAGAGGCACTTGGAGTTGACATTGAAGTTCAGTCATAATCTTAGCAAACTTCATTGGACTTCTTGTTAGTAATGTTAGTAATGATTCTATGATCACAAGAACATCAGATCCCAGCAATGACTCTGCCCAGACTTTCAGCTCACTTTCAAGATCTGGGTTTACAGAGGGGTAGAAGTTGTTGCCATGTTTCATTAAATAGCTAAACACATTGGGTCGGCAGCAGTTTTAAAACATCCTGATATTACCTAGAATGTAATTATTTCAATTATTATCTCCTCTGAAAATAAATATCCCTTTCATTACAGTTTTACTGCCTTGCAAGCAGTTGAGATTTGAATAGTCAAGACCACTCACCCCATTGTGTCTGTACTAGATCTCTGCAAAAAACACTGAGCTAATCCCACTGCCCTGTCCTTTCACTTGTGGGTTCTACAAATGCAATTCTCTTTTGAAAACCATGAATCAATTTGCCTCCACCACAGCATCAGGCAGTACTTCACTAATTCTACTCTAATTTCTATTCTATAGAAAAGCTTTTCCTCCTGTCAACTTTGACTCTTATCCCATTCACTTCAAGTTGATGTTCCCCAGTGCTTGACTCTTCTGCTTAAGAGAAGTGTTTCTCCATATCCGTTCCATCCCAAAACCTCATGATCTCAAAACTTTCATCAAATATCCTCTGAACCCGCCCCTCTCTAAAGGATCAGCCTTAGCTTTACCAATATGTCCATAGTCAAAAATCACACAACACCATGTCATAGTCCAACAGGTTTATTTGAAAATGCAAGCTTTCAAAGCTCAGCTCCTTCCTCAGGCATAGTGTGAGACAGAGGATATAAGACACAGAATTTATAAGCAGAAAGGTAACAACCCTAAAACTGGCCACCTCTTGCTGAATCTTTAATCAGTTAGGAAGGAGACTCCTGATTAAAATGCAAAATCCAGATTCCTCAAGTTATTGTTGTGAGATAATTAAAGGTTTTATCAATGTATACAAGCTGTGACATCTCAGGTAGACAATGCATTTTAGGTGTGAGGTCTTGCTTAGAATCTATGTTTTAAACTGGGGTCAGGCATTTTTTTTGAGAACTACACAAACACCTTGGATGAAATAATTTGTGTATAGTGCGACATGAACCCAAGATACCATGCAGACGCCACAATGAATGAATGGACACTGCGCAATGATCACTGGACTACGGGGGTTCCCTCCCAGTGGGGGAACACTTCAGAGTTCAAGGATATTCAGCCTCCAATCATTGGGTAAGCGTCCTCCAAGGCGGACTTCGAGATACACAACAACACAAAATCACTGAGCAGAGGCTGATAACCAAGTTCCATACCCATGAGAATGGCCTCAATCGTGATCTTGGGTTCATGTTGCACTACAAGTGACGCTATATACTCACATGCACACACCACACTCGCACACTTACACACACCCTCTCCTCACACACACGCACACCCACACATACACACACACACTCTCACACACAAACTTCCTCATGCTCTTTCAAGCACACATAACACACACACACACGCGCACACGCACCTGCACACGAACATATACATGCACATAGACACAGACACACACATGAATTATTTCATCCAAGATGTTTGTGTAGTCGCAGATACATTCAATTTTGCTGAAAAAAAAACTTAACCCCAGTTTTAAACATAGACAGATTCTAAGTGACACCTCACACCTAAAATGCATTGTCTAACCTGTTGTTTTAGATAAAATCCAAAAGAACTGAGGATGCTGTAAAGCAGAAATAAAAACAGAAGTTGCTGGAAAAGCTCAGCAGGTCTGGCAGCATCTGTGAAGAGAAAAACAGAGTTAACGTTTTGGGTCTGGTGACGCTTCCTCAGAACGGTTAACTCTGATTTTGTCTTCGCAGATGTTGCCAGACCTGCTGAGCTTTTCCAGCAACTTTTGTTTTTGTTCCTGTCATTTTAGATGCTAGGGACCAGGGTTTTGGAAGGTGCTGTCGGAGTAGACTTGGTGAATTTCTGCAGTGCATCTTTGTAGATGTTACCCTCACATGCTACTGTGTGTTAATGGTGGAGGGAATGACTATTTGTGGATTTGGTGACAATTTAAAGGAGGTTGCTTTGTTCTGGATGGTATCAAATTTCCTGAGTCTTGGAGTGGCACTCATCTAGACAAGTGGGGAATATTCCATCACACTCCTGACTTATATCTTGCAGATGGTGGCACTGTTTTGGGGAGTCAGGAGGTAAGTTACTCATGCAGGATTCCTAGCCTCCGACCTGCTTTCGTCACCACTGTATTTATATTGCTAATCCCATTCAGTTTCTGACCAACAGTAACCTCCAGGATGTTGGTAGCAGAGGAATCAGTGATGATAACATCATTGAATGTCAAGGGTTAGATTTTCCATTATTGGAGATGGTTGTTGCCTGCCATGGAAGCTGCATGCCACTTTTCAGCCCAAACCTGGAAATAGTTCAGGTCTTGCTGCATTTAGACATGGGCTGTGTCAGTATCTTAGGATTTGAGAATGATGTTGAACATTAGGTAGTCATCATTGAACACCCCCACTTTTGACCTTATGATGGAGAGTTGCTCAATGATGAACCAGCTGAAATTGTTGGGCATGATACGCTACCTTGAGGAGCTCCTGGGACTGAGATCACTGACAACCGCTTCAACAGCCAGAAGCTTTCCCCTGATTTCCATTGTTCATTTCCAGTTTTGCTATGGCTCCTTAATGCTGCACTCAATCAAATGCAGCCTTGATGTCAAGGGCAATCACTTTTTTACCTCACCTCTGGAATTCAGCACTTTTGTCTTTCTGTAATGAGTTCAGGAGCTGAATGGCCCTGGCAGTAGTGAACAGTTTATTGCTAAGCAAGTGTTGCTTGATTTGTTTTTCATTCACGGGATGAGGGCGTCACTGGCGAGAATTTATTACCATTCCCTAATTACCCAGAAGGCAGTTCAAGAGTCAACCACATTGCTGTGTGTTTGGAGTCACATGTAGGCCAGACTGGGTAAGGATGGCAGTTTCCTTCCCTAAAGCACATTAGTGAACAAAGTGGGTTTTCTGCCAATTGGCAGAGGATTCATGGTCATCAGTAGACTCTTAATTCAAGTTAACAAATTATTGAATTCAAATTCCACCATCTGTCGTGACGGGATTTAGACCCGGTTCCCAGGAGCATTACCTAGGTCTCTGGATTAACAGTTTAGTGATAATACCATTAGGCCATCCCAGATAGTACTGTTGACAACACTTTCCATCATTTGACTCACGATTGCGAATAGATTGAGACAGCAATTTTCTGGGTTGGATTTGTCCTCCATTTTGTGTACAGGATGTGTATATACACTTTTCCATATATTCAAGTAGATGCCAGTGTTGTAACTGTACTATAACAGCTCGGCTTGGAGTGTGGCAAGTTCTGGGGCATGTCGTCGGTACTATGGCTGGAATGTTCTCAGGGTCAGTAAACAGCACCTCCAACTGTTCCTTGATATCCTGTGGAGTGAATCAAATTGGCTGAAGACTGGTAATTGTAACGCTTGTGACCACTGGAGGAGGTTGGATCATCCACTTGGCACTTTTTTTAGCTTAAGTTTGCAGCAAATATGTCAGCCTTTTGCACTGAAGTGCAGGGCCATCTTTTGAGGATGGGGATTTTTGTGGGCCCGCCTCCTCGAGTGAGCTGTTTAATTGCCTGACAGCATTCACGACTGGATGTAATATAACTGCAAAGCCTAGATTGGTTGGTTGTGAAATTGCTTAGCCCTGTCTATTACCTGCTTATGCTATTTGGCACACTGGTCCTATTTTGTAACTTAACCAGGCAACCCCTCATTTATAGGTATGCCTAATGCTGCTCCTGGCATGCTCTTCTGCACTCTTCTTTGAACCAGGATTGATCCCTGGCTTGATGGTAATGATTGAGTGAGGGATATGTTTAAGACTTGATGAACTGCTGCCAAGCCACTCTTGGTGATGGACATTGAAATCCCACCCCATAGTACATACTGTGCACTTGTCTCCCTCTATGCTTCTTCCCAGTGCCGATCTAAGTGGAGGAGCCCTGGTTCCTAAGCTGAGGGGGAAGTGGAGGGACAGTATGTGGTAATCAGCAGGAGGTTTCGTTGCCTATGTTTTGACCTAATGCCATGGGGTCCAGAATTGATGTTGAGGTATATCATGACCGTGCTGCTATCTCTGTTGGGTATGTACATATGGGTATGCTTGTGTTATGTTTGTAAGTTGCTTACTGGTCTGTGAGACAGCTCTGGCATGAGCCCCCAGAGGTTAATAAGGAGGACTTTTCAGGGTCAACAGGACGTGTGGTCATTTCCAAAAAAAGAATCAAAACAGAGATTACTAGAGAAACACAGTAGATCAGGCAGCATCTGTGGAGAGAGAAGCAGAGTTAATGTTTTGAGTCCAGTGACCCTTTTTCAGAACTGATAACAGCTAGGAAAAGATGGCATTTATGCTGGTGACAGGGATGGGTGGGGGAAAAGAGGTGAGTGGATGAAGCCCAACGAGATAGAGGGAAAAGGTAGGCAGACAAAGAAATTCTTGATAGTAAGCTCAGGTAGGTGATAGTTTGGTCATTTCCAGTGTCAAGGTGGATGTCAGATGGTCTGGTTGGTTTCCTTTCTTGAGACTTGCTATAACTGAATAACTTGCTGGGGCATTTTAGAGGGCGGTTCAGAGCCAACCACATTGTTGTGAATCTGGAGTCACATGTAGGCTAGACCAGGTAAGGACAGAAGTTCCCTTCTCTAAGGGCATTGTTTTCCTGACAATCGCCAGTGGTTTTGTGGTAATCATGAGACTCTTAACTCTAGAGTTTTTTTTTATTGA
>NW_025982003.1:0-5140 GCF_021869965.1 Rhincodon typus | reverse complement strand
TCAGCCCGAAACGTCAGCCTCTCTGCTCCTATGATGCTGCTTGGCCTGCTGTGTTCATCCAGCCCTGCACCTTGTTGTCTCGGATTCTCCAGCATCTGCAGTTCCTACTATCTCTATACTAACAGTGGCTAAGGTTTTGGAATCCTCAATTAGAAAGATTGTAAGGAGAAACCAGAGAACTATACACCTGCGAGTCTGACTTCGGTTGTGGGTAAATTGTTGGAGGTGATTATAGAAAATAGGAATTATGGACATTTAGAGTGGCAAAAATTGGTTAGGGATAGTCAGAGATAGTAGGAACTGCAGATGCTGGATAGGGATAGTCAGCATGGTTTTGTGAGAGGAAAATTGTGTCTCACAAAGTTGATTGCACTTTTTGAGGAAGTTACCAATAAGATTGTTGATGGCAAAGTAGTAGACATTGTTTATTTGGATTTTAGTAAAGCCTTTGACAAGGTTCCACATGGTAGACTATTCAGTAAAGTTAGGTCACATGGGATTCAGGGTGAGCTTGCCAGTTGGATACATAATTGACTGTATGGCAGGAGACAGAGAGCAATGGTGGAGGGTTGCTTTTTGGACTGGAGGCCTGTGACCAGCGGTGTTCCACAGGGATCAGTTCTGGGTCTTCTTTTGTTTGTCATTGATGTAAATGATTTGGATGAGAATATAGAAGACATGGTTAGTAAGTTTGCGGATGACACCAACATTGGTAACATTGTAGACAGTGAAGAAGGTTTTCTAAGATTACAAAGGGTCAAATGGGTCAATGGGCTGAAAAATGGCAGATGGAGTTCAATCTGGATAAATGTGAGGTATTGTATTTTGGTACAACAAACCAAGGTGGGGCTTATACAATTAATGGTAGGGCCTTGGGCAGTGTTGTGGAACGGAGGGACCTAGCTGTGCAGCTACATAATTCTTTAAAGTTTGCATCACATATAGACAGGATAGTTAAAAAGGTGTTTGGCACGCTTGCCTTCATCGCTTAGTCCTTTGAGTATAGGAGTTGGGATGTTATGTTGATTTTGTACAGGACATTGGTGAGGGCTGTTCTGGAGTACTGTGTCCAGTTCTGGTTGCCCAGTTATAGGGAGGATGTTATCAAGCTGGAGAGGGTTCAGAAGAGATTTACCAGGATATAGCTGGGTATGGAAGGTTTGGGGCCTAATCTGAACTTTATAAAGTGACATTATGACTTTCCTGTTTTTGCAAGATTTGCCAAATAATATTTGAGTAATTCTATTTTCACTTTCTTTCAAATATGTATTTTAAAATATTCAAAATAAATAATTCTAAGGACTCTAATATTTATTACACAGCTTGGAAGATACTTAGTCAAGAGCACCACGATATGCTATAACAAGTATATATTAGATTTTTGACTTTTTTAAGACATTTGTGAACAAAATATAAGTAAGATATTGGTTAAAAAACTTTAGTCATTTGTACCAATTTAATAAAATTAATAAAGAGTGTATTCTCTGCAGATTGCTTGATGGAGGTCTTCAGTTTTACAGATCCATTTGGTAACATTGATGCTTTTTTATACTGTATGGGAACAATCAAGTTCCTTTCTGGAAATATGATTCTACTCAAAGACCTACTCAACAAAGGTTTAGTTGAGACTTTAGTGCGATTAATGAAGGAGATCAATGATGTCAACAGAACAAGTGACACGTATCTTTGCAGCTCAGGACATTTGTTGGTCCAGGTCAGTATCATTGTGATAAGTTAATTTGTTATAAATTCATGCTGTCATTTTTCGCAGTCTCTGCTCGCTGTGTTTAATAATCATAAAATAAAGGGATATAAAAATATTCCTCAGATTTTCACCAAATGCAACATCCTCCATGCACTGCTTTTCTGAAATACCACTTAACTACCAAAATCATCAAAATCTTTTTGTAACATCTATGAAGCCTGTCTCATCTTACATCATAATTCCAACTGTTTTGCATCATACTTTTCCCTATTTCATTACTAAATTTATTTACTCATAACTGTGTTTATAGCACATATTTTTGTCTTCCATCACTTCTCAAATCTAACAATGTTTAGCGTATTTATGGATTACTAACAAACCTAGATGGTGGGACATACCCAGGCCTTGAGCAGCATAGGCAATGCCAAGACATTTCGGAAAGTATTGTGAAAATAGAAAAATCAGATTCATGACATTGAGAAAATAAATTACTATTTTTCCCTTAAAGTTTAAGCAGCAATTCTGGAATTCACTAATGAGCAACAACCATCTTATTTCCAAATACTTGCACCTCATTAATGGCTAATCTCAGCTGATTTCAATACAGCTTCCCACTTTCCTGAGTAACTAGGCAGTGTCAAATCCCAACATGAAAGTTAGCTCACTATTTGCTTGTCCAAGCCTTATCCAGTTGCACCATCACCACCATTTCCCTGCAAGTTCCTTGGACACATCCTCTTCCATCTTTCCTCTATGCAACTGTGTACCACTGAAATAGAAGCCTCACCACGTCATCTTGGCTGCTTTTGAAACAACTTTCACACCAGTTCAGCCATTCAGAACTTCACTTTGAAACTTATGGATACTGATGTCTTGCGTTCTTTTGCGAGATTGTTTTGGCTGCAGGGACACACACTTACGTCATGTGTCTGTAAAGGATGCCTCTTAACTTGCTTTCTTAGTGCACACTTACTTGTGCTTGACTTTGGCCAGCTTCTTTTGGCTTGCATTGTATTTAGCGCACAGGATCTTCAGCCTTAACATAAAAGCACCAGTTTCTCTGGCTTGCATTTCTGTTTAGTGCAGACAAAGAGGCACGTAGGTTGTCACTATCCAGAGCATTGAACACTTCAGCAGGGGGTGGACATGTTGCTGAATGGCACCGTGCTACGTCAATCTCATACCTACATCATGTGACAACAGCTTTTGCAGCAAACACAAAGCATATGATTCAAGTTAATAGGCATGTTTGAAAGTCAGAAGGGGCCAATCCTCAGTGGTCTGAAAGAAGGGTTTTAAAAACAGGATGTGGGTGCCACTGGCTGGGTCAGCATTTAATGCCCATCCCAGTTGCTCTTGAGAAGTAGGTAGTGAGCTGCCTTCTTGAACTGCTATAGTCTATGTGCTGTAGGTAGACTTACAATGCTGTAAGAGAGGGAATTCAAGGAATTTGACTCAACAATACTGAAGGAATGGCTATACATTTCCAAGTCAGGATGGTGAGTGGCTTGAAAGGGAATTTGCAGGTGGTGATATTCCCATGTATATGCTGGCCTTGTTCTTCTAGATGGTAGTGGTACTGCCTAAGGAGCCTTGGTGAATTGCTGCAGTGTATCTTGTATGTAGTACACACTGCTGCTCCTAAGCATCAGTGGTGGAGAGAGTGGATATTTGTGCCTGTGCTGTTAATCAAGTGGGCTGCTTTGTCCTCAATGGTGTCAAGCTTCTTGAGTGTTGGAGTTGCACTCACCCAAGCATGTAGGGAATATTCCATCACACTCCTGATTTATGCCTTGAAGATGGTGGACAGACTTTGGGCAGTCAGGAGGTGAGCTACTTGTTGCAGAATTCCTAGCCTCTGAACGGCTTACATTTGTACTATACTTACATGCCTAGTCCAGTTCAGTTTCTGGTCAATGGTAACACCCTAGGATTGATAGCGTGGGATTATGTGTGGTGATACCATTGACTATCAGAGACGATGGTTAGATTGCCTTTTATTAGAGATGGTCATTGCCTGGCAGTTCTGCGGCACAAGTGTGACTTGCCACTTTAAAGACCAAGCCTGGATATTGTCCAGGTTTTGCTACATTTGAACATGGATTGCTTCAGTATCTGAGGAATCGTGAATGATGCTGAGTATTGTGCAATCTTCAGCGAAAACTTCTGATCTTATGATGTGGAGAAGGACATTGAAGTAGCTGAAGATGGTTGGCCTAGGATACTACCCTGAGGGATTCTTGCAGAGATTTGGAACCGAGATGACTGACCTCCAACCACCATAAACGACTTCCTTTATGTCAAGTATTACTCCAACCAACAAAAAGTTTTCCTCTTGATTCCCATTGACTCCGGTTTTGGTTGCCACCAATGTCACACTCGGTCAAATGCAGCCTTGATTTCAAGGGCAGTTGCTGTGACTCAACTATAGTCAGTCAGGGGATGCTGATCTTTGTCCAGGGACTTGGCTGACAGCAATCTGAGGTTCAGTATCCTGGCAGTTGGAGGTTTGGACCACAATCAGTCCTATGGGTCTAGTACAGCCAGTCTAAGGATAATGTCAGACAGAGTGGTGTGGAGACATCCATTTGGGGGCTGGATCACGCTCAGTTTGGCTGTTGTCCCAAGTCAGTCTGGTGGTTTGGGTATTAATATTCAGTCTGGGGCGGTCTGTGCAATCCTGGTGAAAGTGCAAGTTTGGGGTTGAGGTTCATTCAACTATATTGAGAGATGATGAAAGGGGAAGTTCAGATAGAAATAGTTCAGATAGTGATCTTATACAGCATAGGAAAAGACTGTAATCTGTGGTAGGGCATTCACGCAATTTACAGTCACCATAACATCAGTATGAGGAGATTCAGTGGCCAATAAGAGCATGGCTATTCTCAAAGCCATGGGCTCAGGAAGTAAAAGAGTAAAAATAACAGTGATATGAAGGAGCTGAATGAAAACAGATTATGCTGAAAGATCATCAGGGACAGGAACACTGTGGGAACACGAAGGCTGGAGGGGATTCAGCTTTAGTCTCAGGTAGAGCCCGTAACTCACTGACGAGGAGAGAAAGCTGAAACCTTGCCATCTTCACAACAAACTCAATGCAAGTGCCATAAGGAGATAAAACAGCTGCAAATGCATACACATTGGGCAGAATAAGTTATTGTTTTTCTCTTCTGGGACAGAGAACAATGATTTGCATGTACAGCCCTGATTGTATTAATCATATATCATGCAATCTGTATCATGACCATTACATACAAGGTAATGTATGTAATACCTTGTCATATCAGATACACAAAACTATGCAGAAACATGCTAAAAAGCCTCAGCTGCTTGGCCTTTTCTGTATTGTTTTTCATATCAGACACTGGAAGACAATGCATTGGAACTGCTACATTCCATGCCCAACGAAGTATCAGCTTGGGCAACAAGGTGCAG
>NW_025982002.1:3185-5140 GCF_021869965.1 Rhincodon typus | reverse complement strand
CTTCATCAGAAAAGCTTTTCTGATGAAGGGTCTAGGCCCGAAACGTCAGCCTCTCTGCTCCTATGATGCTGCTTGGCCTGCTGTGTTCATCCAGCCCTGCACCTTGTTGTCTCAGTTATGTTAAGACCCTGGTCAGGTGTACCTGGGGTATCCTGAACAGTTGTTGTCAGACTGGAGAATGAATATAGAAACACTCCAGAAAACATAAGGAGACTACCAGGATCAGGCTTAAATTGAGAGGTTACAACTGTCAGAAAGATTGAACAAGTGGGACTTTTGACTTTAGTAAATGAGAAACTTGGAGAACACCCGATTGAAATCCTTAAAATGATGAATATGTTGAACTGGGTAGATTGACAATCCAAATCAAGGAGCCATAAATAGACATTACTAACAAACCCAAGAGGAAAGTAATAAAAAAAATTTCATCAGACATTTGTTAGAATCGTACAGCAAGGAAATAGACCCTTTGGTCCAACAACTCGATGCTGAACATAATCCCAAACTAAACTAGTCCCACCTGCCTGCTCCTGGCCCATATCCCTCCAAACCTTTCCTATTCATGGACTTAACCAAATGTCTTTTAAACATTGTAACTGTATCCGCATCCACCACTTCCTCTGGCAGTTCATTCCACACACGAACCACCCTCTGTGTAAAGAAATTGCCCCTCATGTCTTTTTTAAATTTCACTCCTCTCACCTTAAAAATATGCCTCCTAGTCAAAATAGGTGAGGCAAAAACCTTGGATGTTTATGAAACAAAGCTAGGCAAATGCAGGGAGAGAAGGGAAAAGAAAGATGCTGACACCTTAAGATGAGGCAAGTGGAACAATTACTGTACAATTATTCTTTACTACTCTGATTATCAAATGGTGGAAAGTGGAGTTATCAGTCCTGGTGGGATCACTGTTGTTCATTGCTTTTGAACAGGAATCAGGAATATAATTTGAGGCTGATAGTAAGTTGGAGAATTCAGTTAACACAATGGAGGACTGTGAAATAAATGTGAAATAAAAGATAAACCTGCAGAATTGTCATATGTGGGAAGTGAACATACAAAAGTGACATTTTTGTTGGAAGCTGAAGGAAACCCTGTTCTCCTGGAAAATAACAGTAAAGGCTGGGGGAACCTGGGATGTACAGATTCCCCCATCCACACTACCCTCAGAGGCACAGAGCTAATAAGATGCAATCCCTGACCTGTATTAGACCATGATCCATAAAGCATAAGAGCAGAAACGGGCCATTCAGCCCATTGAGCTTGCTCAGCTGTTCAATGAGATCGTGGCTGATCCGATAATTCTCAGCTCCGCTATCCTGGCTTTTCCCTGTAACCCCAGGTTCAGTGAGCTTCCATAGTCTGCAGCAGGAATGGGAAGACACAAAGCTGCCAAGGTAACCGGCAGGATTGGGGAATGTTGGGTGATAACTCTATTGTTAATTTTCCTTCCGTTCCTCCCAGGTGGTTATTACCTGCTGATGGGTTGCTATGGAGATGGCGGCTACTCAGGTGAGTGGCCGGCCTTTGCCACGTATGTGGGACTGTGCCCCTATACTGAGGCAGCACCATCACTAGTGCCAGCAGGGAGACCAGCAAACAGTTCTGGCTCTGAATCGCTGATAAACACGGACTTTTGAGGCTGGCCTCCAGATGGCAGCAAAGAGCATGCTTTCATCTCTGGGTGACCACAAGGGCAAAGCGTATAAGAAATTATAACGCAGCGCTCACACACAGGAACTTCAATAAAAATACAGGCCTCGAAATTACCGTGCACAATCACACAGCATGAAGGTGCACAGATCCTTTGTTCCTTACTTTAAACGGAAATGCTCAACCCATCAAACACTCCCAGGACAGGGACAGCACAGGGTAAGATACAGAGTAAAGCTCTCTCTACACTGTCCGCCATCAAACACTCCCAGGACAGGGACAGCACGGGGTTAGATACAGAG
>NW_025982002.1:3027-3175 GCF_021869965.1 Rhincodon typus | reverse complement strand
GCACGGGGTTAGATACAGAGTAAAGCTTCCTCTACACTGTCCCCCCCATCAAACACACCCAGGACAGGGACAGCATGGGGTAAGATACAGAGTAAAGCTCTCTCTACACTGACCCCACCCATCAAACACTCCCAGGACAGGGACAGGA
>NW_025982002.1:2923-3017 GCF_021869965.1 Rhincodon typus | reverse complement strand
CTCTACACTGACCCCACCCATCAAACACTCCCAGGACAGGGACAGGACGGGGTTAGATACAGAGTAAAGCTCCCTCTACACTGTCCCCCCCCCA
>NW_025982002.1:0-2823 GCF_021869965.1 Rhincodon typus | reverse complement strand
GGGGTTAGATACAGAGTAAAGCTCCCTCTACACTGACCGCCTCCCCGCCCTCCCCCCCATCAAACACTGCCAGGACAGGGACAGCATGGGGTAAGATACAGAGTAAATCTCCCTCTACACTGTCCCCATCAAACACTCTCAGGACAG
Organism: Rhincodon typus; assembly: GCF_021869965.1. NCBI lineage: Eukaryota > Metazoa > Chordata > Chondrichthyes > Orectolobiformes > Rhincodontidae > Rhincodon > Rhincodon typus. The sequence continues at coordinate 2,676 of NW_025982002.1, read as the reverse complement.
GGAAGCACTAGATACAGAGTAAAGCTCTCTCTACACTGTCCCCATCAAACACTCCCAGGACAGGGACAGCACAGGGTTAGATACAGAGTAAAGCTCCCTCGACACTGTCCCCATTAAAAAGTCCCAAGACAGGGACAGCATGGGGTTAGATACAGAGTAAAGCCCCCTTGACATTATACCCATCAAACACTCCTAGGGCAGGTACGGTACTGGATTAAATACAGAGTAAAGCTCCCTCTACTCTTAAAATGAATATAAAGCTCTCTCTGTACTGTTCCAATCAAGCAGTGCCAGGACAGGTACAACATGGCGTTAGAGACAGAGTAAAGACCCTTGACTCTTTTAAGCTGAAAATAAAGCTTTCTCAACACCGTCCCCATAAAACACTTCCAGGACAAACACAGACATAACAAGGACAGCATGGGGTTAGACACAGAGTAAATCTCATTCAAAACTGTGTTCCATCAAACAGCCCCAGGAAGGGCCCTTTTCTGGTGCAGAGGTAGTGTCCCTACCCCTGGACCAGGTGACCTGGTTCAGGCCCCACTTACTCCAGAGGTTTATAATAACATGTCTGAATAGTTTGATTAGAAAAATAGGTCAAACACTTCCAGGATAAGGACAGCATGGGGTTAGATACTGTAGCGATTGTAACGAGGTCAGCCAGAATAGAATATGAGTTCCCTGATTAGGGCTGTTAATCTGGTCCAATCAGGGAGCCCTGGCTGACAGATATAAACAGGAGGGTCAGGGGTTCTGTTCTAATTACATTTTTCAGAAGGAAGGAGGTAAGACCACCGTGCATGTTGACCAGGAAGCAATCCCACGATTCTGCAAGGCCCACCCAGTGCCATTTACCTTATGGGCAAAAGTAGAGGCAGTAATCAGGAGGGTGGAGAGCGAAGGAATCATCAAACCAGGGCAGTTTGCAGAATGGGCAGCACCGGTCATACTGATTGTGAGGCCCAATGCGTCAGTTTGAATTCTTGGCGATTTTAAACGGTAAACCGCTTTTCACAGCTGGATAAATACCGAATCCCTTGCAGTGAGGATTTATTAGCAAAGCTGGTGGTGGGTGGGTGCTGTCCTTCACGAAGCTGGACATGAGCCATGAGCATTGCAATTGTGGTTAGATAAGGATTCCCAGAAGTTTGCTACAATTAATACCCATAAGGGTTTGTACCAATATATGAGCGTGCCATTTGGGGTATTGTCAGCCTGTGCCATTTTCCAATGGACCATGGAGAGCATTTTACAAGGTCTACCCCCAGGTTGCCATTTCTCTGGACGTCATGTTAAAACAGGCCAATAAAAAACACTTAGAGAACTTGGACATAGTCTTTAGATGTTTCTCCCAGGCAGGCATATGCCTTAGAAGGGAAAAGTATGTGTTCCAGGCACTCCAAGTGATCTATTTGTGCTACTGGGTCAAAAAGACCAGGTTACAGCTGTTGGACGATAAAGTGAGGGTGACCAAAGGTGCCCTGACTCCCACATCTGTACTGGAGCTTAGGTGTTAGGTCTTTGAAAGTAAAGCTCCCTCTACACTGTCCCTACCAAACACTCCCGGGACAGGGACAGCATAGGGTTAGATACAGAGTAAAGCTTCCTCTACACTGTCCCCCATCAAACACTCCCAGGCCAGGGACAGCATGGGGTTAGATACAGAGTAAAGCTCTCTCTACACTGTCTCCCATCAAACACTCCCTCCACAGGGACCGCACAGGGTTAGATACACAGTAAGGCTTCCTCTACATGTCTCCATCAAACACTCCCAGGATGGGGACAGCATGGGGTTAGATACAGAGTAAAGCTTCCTCTGCTCTTTTAAAACTGAAGGTAAAGCTCTTTCTATACTATCCCTATCAAACACTCCCAGGACAGGGACAGCTTTTGGTTAGATACAGAGTAAAGCTCTCTCTGTCCCCCATCAAACACTCCCAGGGACAGGGACAGGGACAGCACAGGGTTAGATACAGAGTAAACATTCCTCTCGGCTGTACCAATATGTGTTTCCCTTCCCCACCTGTCTGACATTGTTGTATTTAGCACAAGGGTCATACTGTGGCTTTCTGAGTGACACTGACATATATTTTATTTTTTCCCATGTAGACTGAGACTGCTTAAGTAAACTCATTCAGGGTTACACAAAACTACAAGAACACCCGCTCTCTGTGTGGGCCAGATGCCTGAATGTGCTGTCTGCGGAGTAACAGTGGATATTATCCTGAGGGAGACGGGAGTGGAGAGGGTTTGCTCAAGGATATGGGTCTGCAATTAACCCGGAAAATCAATAGGACAACTGATAAATATTCGGTACAGATGTGAAGAACAGAATCCTGGTTTTTGTACTGTTTCTTGCCATTGCGAACTCACCTTGATTTCACCCTGTTGTGTCCTGGTTTTTCACAAGAATAAGTTTTTTGTAAAAGTTATTTTTAAATGTAACTGTGCGAGATATGAGGAGCCTTTCGGCTGACCCACTGATGCTGCTGTGCTTCACTGTTGAGATAATTGTTATCTAACGCCCCTTTTTCTCCTCACTGCATTTCTGAGAAGCTCTAAGCGATTTCTCTCCATTACGAACCAGGCTTCCTTACCTCTCATATTCCATTGCTCTCTCACACGCAAAGCAAACAGCTTTCTCCATCACCAAAACACCTTTGGCCAGTAACC
>NW_025982001.1:4486-5140 GCF_021869965.1 Rhincodon typus | reverse complement strand
TTGACGGGGAGGGTTTGAAGGACCCCTGACTTTGAGGGGGAAGGAGTGAGGAGTCGCACAGTGTGGGCGTTTGAGGGGTTCCAGTTTGTGGGGTGGAGGAGTTGAGAGGTCGGACATTTTGGGGGTGAGGGGTGTCATGATTTGGGAGAGGGCGCGTGGGGTCCCACAGTTCTGAGTGGGAGGAGGGGAGGGTGGGGATGAGGGGTCCCACGGTTCTGAGTGGGAGGAAGGGATGAGGGGTCCTACGGTTCTGAGTGGGAGGAGGGGATGAGGTGCCCCACGGTTCTGAGTGGGAGGAGCGGTCCCACAGTTTTTGGGGTAAGGGGATTCTCCAATCTGTCACTGATCAGTTTAATTTTGCTCTGGACAGGGCATTACCCATGGCAACCAGCGCGAAGCAGGAAATGGCTCGATTCTGGGAAAAGAATGAACGACTGAATCGGCCAGTATCACCCCATCTCTCCATCTATGGGTAATACTGAGAGACCCGTAACCCCCATCTCTCCGTCTATGGATAAGACCCAGAGACCCCTAACCCCCATCTCTCCGTCTATGGGTAATACTGAGAGACCCCTAACCCCCATCTCTCCGTCTATGGGTAATACTGAGAGACCCCTAACCCCCATCTCTCCGTCTATGGGTAATACTGAGAGA
>NW_025982001.1:3357-3933 GCF_021869965.1 Rhincodon typus | reverse complement strand
TCTTCCGCCCGCGCCCCCCTTCCCCCTCTTCCGCCCGCGCCCCCCTTTCCCCCACTCCCCCCCCACCCCATGGCTTTAGCTCTTATCCTCCTACACTCACTCTTTTTTCCATTCCCCCCAATCTGTCTGTGCCCACCTCCCACTTCCTATCTCTCCTCCTCTCTACTTTCTGTTCCCCCCCACCTGCCTCGGTGAACGCTGCAGGAGTCTCTCTGTTTGCGGTGGCTGCTCTGACGCTGCCGGGGGAATTTTCCCTGTACTTCGATGTGATCCGAAGTCTGGAGTTACCGTCTGCACTCATCTTCACTGGCAAGCTTGCCGTCTGTTTCCCATTTGCGTACCACACTTGGAATGGGGTCCGACATCTGGTGAGTGCGAGGGGCTCGCAGATAACAGATTGCTGCGGAATAGAGGAGGAAGGAGACAGAGAGAGAGACGAGAGAGTGTTGGGGAGAGGGGGAGAGAGACAGAGAGAGAGAGAGAAAGAGAAAGAGGGCGAGAGGGAGAATGAGAGAGAAAGACGAGGAGACTGGGAGTGAGAGAGAGAGAGACTGGGAGAGGGAGGGAGGGAGGGAG
>NW_025982001.1:2235-2770 GCF_021869965.1 Rhincodon typus | reverse complement strand
CCCCTCCCCTCCCCTCCCCTCCCCTCCCTCTCTCTCCTCTTTCACTTCTCTATTTCTCTCTTCTCTCTCTCTCTCTTCCCCCCCACCCACCCGTTCTCCTCTCTTGTGCCAGGTCTGGGACTCGGGGAATGCTCTGAAGATCCCACAAGTGGAGATGACAGGGTACCTTGTCGTAGCCCTCACCCTGGCTTCGTGTCTCGGATTGGCCTCGATGTGACTGACTTTTTTGGAGTTTGGGCTCAGCGGGTGGGTGGGGGTGGTTTTGGTTTGTGCGGGGGGGCGGGGGGGGGGGGGGGGGGGAGATCCTCCCGGAATCTGTACAACAAGCTGAAATAAAAGTAACTCAGCACTAGACGGGCCCGACCTTCCGGAAGCCAGGTCGGGGTGGGATGCTGCCGCTCGCACCGGGAGCAACTTTACGGGGGTCGGCGAGCGGGGTCACAGGCGCGGAACACGGAGGGACAATGCCGAGGGTGGGAGCAGCCATTGCTGCAAGTCGCCTGAACTGTCCCACGAGGAGTCGGGGGGGTGGTGG
>NW_025982001.1:1914-2135 GCF_021869965.1 Rhincodon typus | reverse complement strand
AACATATTCACAGCTACCCGGCTCCCCGCTCTGAAATTCAGTCTCCTTTCTCCTTGCTCACTCTGGGCTTGGTGGGAGGAAAAGAAAAGGTGCTGTTCACGATGCACACCAAAGTTGAGTCTCCAGCAGAGTTTCCTGGCTTGAGAGCACATGATGAGAGAGAGCTGGGGAACACTCCCTCAGCGCCGACCCTCCGACGGCGCGGCGCTCCCTCAGCGCCG
>NW_025982001.1:0-1904 GCF_021869965.1 Rhincodon typus | reverse complement strand
CGCTCCCTCAGCGCCGACCCTCCGACGGCGCGGCGCTCCCTCAGCGCTGACCCTGTAATCTCTCTGTGTGTGTGTGTGAGAGATGGTGAAATGAGGAGCCGTGTGAAGGTTATATCAGGTATTTATTGTGACAGTTTGAGTGAAGATTAGCCTGAGGCCCTGACCCTTTGGCTCCCTGGTCACCCGATGAGACGAGGTTTGCATTTGGGCTGACCATCCGGCGAGTTGCCCCCCTCTGACCTGGAGCCCGTCTCTTGCGGTGGTTGCGCGACCGGCTGGGGGCACACTCGCAGCTTCTCGGTGCCCCCTGGCGATGACCTGCGGCTGGCGGGCTCAGCCCCCGAGGGGTATTGCTGGGGTAACGGGTGATGCGGCCGAGTGCCGCTGCCACTTTGGGCGGCGGATCCAGCCTGGCCTCCGCTGCCCGGGCACGGCTCCAGGGAGACGGGGCTCGTGAGTTTGTGCGGGAGGGTCTCCTTCTCCCCCTCAGCGCTGTCGGGCTGGCCTGGCGCCTCCTCCCCCTGTGGCGGCGGGGGGGAATCCGGGAGCGAGGACTGGAGGCGTCGGCATCTCTCCTCGTCTGTTTCTATGGGGGGCTTCTTCCTGCAATGCTGCCGGGCACAGGGACAGACACAGAGAGAGAGAGACACGTAGTCACAGAGAGCACGGAAACAGACCCTTCAGCCCAACCCGTCCGTGCTGACCCAATATCCGAAATTAATCCAGTCCCATTTTCCAGCATTTGGCCCATATCCCTCTAAACCCTTCCTACTCATGTACCTGTTAAGGTGCCTTTTAAATGTTGTAATTGTACCAGACCCCACCACTTCCTCTGGCAGCTCGTTCCATACACGCACCACCCTCTGTGTGAAAAGGTTGCCCCTCAGGTCCCTTTTAAATCTTTCCCCTCTCCCCTTAAACCTATGTCCCGCTAGTTTTGGACTCCCCCACCCTGGGGGGAAAAGACCTTTTCTATTCACCCTGTCCATGCCCCTCATGACTTTATAAACCTCAATAAGGTCAGCCAGGGGGAACGGTCTCAGTGTGTCCAACCAGAGGGAGACAGGGACAAAGAACTCAAAGGCTACAAGAGAGATGGGGGGACACAGCGACTCATTGACATTCAGACCCTCCGACAGTGCGGCGCTCCCTCAGGATTGATCCCTCGAGTCATACAGCGTGGGACCAGCCAACCCGTCCATGCTGACCACGTTCCCAAACTAAACCAGCTCCTGGCCCATATCCTTCCAATCCTTTCCTTTCATGAGCTTATAGCAATGTCTTTTAAACATGTTAAGTGTATCTGCATCCTACCTGTTTCTCTGGAAGTTCATTTCACACATGAACCACTCTGTGTGTAAAAGAATGTTGCCCCCTCATGCTCTTTTTCAGTCCCCCCCCTCTCACCCGAACACTATGTCCCCCAGTACTGAACTACCCCTACCCTGGGGGAAAGACCTTGGCTATTCACCCTGTCCATGACCCCTCATGATTTTATAAACCTCTATAAGGGCACCCCTCCGCCTCTGAAACTGCAGGGAGAAACAAATGCTGATCCCTGGTGACTGGTTTTGATGTTGCACGTACCGGGAAGAGTAGGTGGGGGACAAAGCCATTGGAGACATGGTTGAGTGGCGAAGCCTTCACCTGGTCGATCAGCTTCTGCGCTGCCTCTGGATGTCGCGCTGTGGTGTGAATGTACGGATTGGGAATATGATGGGGCATATCCCAAGTGCCCATGAACGTCCCCCAGGGGCTTTTCTGCAGGTAGAGGGACAGCACGGGGTTAGATACAGAGTAAAGCTCCCTCTACACTATCCCCCCATCAAACGCTCCCAGCACGGGGTTAGATACAGAGTAAAGCTCCCTCTACACTGTCTCCCATCAAACACTCCCAGGGACAG
>NW_025982000.1:0-5141 GCF_021869965.1 Rhincodon typus | reverse complement strand
TCCCTGCCTCCCTAACCTGTTCTTCCTCCCACCTATCCCCTCCTCCCACCTCAAGCCGCACCTCCATCTCCTACCGACCAACCTCATCCCGCCCCCTTGACCTGTCCGTCCTCCCTGGACTGACCTATCCCCTTCCTAACTCCCTACCTACACTCACCTTTCCTGGCCCCATCCCCGCCTCTTCGACCTGTTTGTTTCCTCTCCACCTATCCTCTCCTCTATCCCTCTTCTATCCGCCTCCCACTCTCTCCCTATTTATTTCAAAACCCCCTTCCCCTCCCCCTTTTCTGATGAAGGGTCTAGGCCCGAAACGTCAGCCTCTCTGCTCCTATGATGCTGCTTGGCCTGCTGTGTTCATCCAGCCCTGCACCTTAAGTGAATAAAGACTTGGCTTCAGTATTCTGTCCTTCCCGACTTGGCTAACCCTGTTTTGACTTGCACAATAAGAAACGATCATTAATAAGCCATGTCCTTTCCAGAACTCAAGCCTGCACTGTTTCAAGGCAACCAACAGCAGGAAGCTTGATGGAAATTCCACCCTTTGAGCCTTGGGGTTCTGAGGCAAACTATGGTATTGTAAATCTACTCAGGCTGAAATCAGCTTAGTATAGAAACTTAGACTAGAAGCTTAGACTGGAAGCTAAAATGTTGTATTCTTCAGGCCTCTGGATCAAGAGATGAACATTACAATGGGCTACAATGTTTGAGCTAGCACAGATGTGATGGACCAAAGGGTTTATTTAAATGTTCTACGGTTTTAGAACCTGTTCATTTAAATTCCAACAAGAAACTCAAGCTGAATACTGCGAAATACCATTCACAAGGTGCTTTGGTTTGTGGGAGGATCTGCATTCATTGTGTGGATTCTTAATTGAGAAATTGGAGTGTTTGAAACCTTTATCCTGCCAGGCAATGAAAATATTTGTTCAATCAGTTTGAAAGCACTGAGGAGGTTCTCGCTATGACAGCAATATGTTGTGTACAGTCATTAAAATCCTATTTCCACCCACAGAACACCATAGCAACATGGGTGACCACAATGACACCACTGGTTCACAGGGGTTATGGTTAGAAAATCATTTTTATGGGCAGCAGAACAAGTCATGCTGTTACTTTACAGAAATGTGATCCAATTCACTGGCATTCTGTTTGTTTTTCTGGTGTTCCACGCTGCCAGATTATAAGAAGCCATTCACTCCCCACTAGCCTTGATAGAAAACAAAGACACAAAACTAAATACTCAATCCGATCAGCCCATTCAATCTGAATCAATAACCATTAAAAAAATGCTCTATCATATTTTAAAAACCAAAGGAACTGCAGATGCTGGAAATCAGAGACGAAAACAGAAATTGCTGGAAAAGCTCAGCAGGTCTAGCAGCGTCTGTGGAGAGAAATCAGAGTTAATGTTTCAGGTCCTGTGACCCTTCCTCAGAACTCCAGTTCCTCCAGTTCTGAAGAAGGGTCACTGGACCCAACACTTTAACTCTGACTTCTCTCCACAAATTCAGGGTGGCACAGTGGCTCAGTGGTTAGCACTGCCACCTTATAGCACCCGGGTTTGATTCCTTCCACCCTCGGGCGACTGGCTGTGTGGAGTTTGCACATTCTCCCTGTGTCTGCATGGGTTTCCTCCGGGTGCTCCGGTTTCCTCCCACAGTCCAAAGATATGCAAGCTAGGTGGATTGGCTATGCTAAATTGCCTGTCGTGTTCAGGGATGTGTGGGTTGTGGGGCGGTGGGGGGAACGCTCTGATGGTCAATGTGGACTTGTTGGGCCAAAGGGCCTGTTCCCACACTGTAGGAATTCTATGATTTCTAAATGCTGCCAAACCTGCTGAACTTTTCCAGCAATTTCTGTTTTTGCCCTTTTCAGATGTTGTTCAACTGGAAACCCGGGGTTTAAAATTTTGTCTTCCAGTGGAAGTGAAATTTAGATCCCAAAACATTGAACTTGTTGGGAAAAAAAACAGACAAATTTCCTGTGCCTTCACAAGCCAGGCAATTTTCATGCGGTCTTTTTGTGAGTTGGAAGGACCTTGGGTGGAACATGCACATACACTTCTTCTAGAGGTCAGGGTCCTCATTGTGTGGATCAGAAAAAAACTGCATTACCTCCCATACATCATTTTCATGAACAGATTGTGGGTTTTGGAAGCCCTAAACAAAAATGCAACTCTTTGGAGTTTAAAAGCACTGGAGGAATCCTGTTCAGGATTTAGAAAAGTAGGTGTAAAATGTTTCCACATTTTCAAGTATTACTATTACGTGTTGCAAATTGTGTTGTAGATATGTCTTTTAATGCACTGATTCATCACAGAACTTTGTTCTGCAAAGGGTTAACCATTGCAATGCCCGCCATTGTTGACTTGTTAGAGAAAGTGTCATCATGCATTCAAAAATACTTTAAAAATTTGGTAAATTTTCTGTGTCAGTTTTGGCTGGGATATAAATATTGTCACTTAATATCACATCGATGTAAAATAGTTTCAAATTCCGCCATCTGATGTAATACTTAGGACTTTCATGAACTGAAATGGTTTTAATAAGGGACCATAAACATTGATTTAAAATGTCCTTGGGTATCTCCAGGCTTTACAGGCTGGTCATGTTTTGTAAAACTAATGTGGAGTACACAAACAGCCAAAGATGATGAAATCATTTGACACCACCCATGAAGCGTGAAAGGGTCCTCCCGTCCTAACTGATTTGTACCTTCATGTGAATCTTTACATGTTGGAGATGAAACATTGCCTACAATTATCAGCCTGTATTCAATAAAGCTAGCAGATGGAAAATGTAAACAAACTGCTAATTCAAGAAAGTCTGGTAGAAAGACAAAAAATGCATTTTTAAACTGTAGAACTGAAACAGGTTGTTGAAAGCTCTGTCTCTCTATCTCTCTCTCTCTCTCTCTGTCTTTCACAAACACAAAACCAAATGCCAACACTAACTGGAAGAAAACATCAGGAAATTGAGAACTTAAGAAATATCTGCAATTTTCTCCACTGCTAAAAGTCTCAAAAATCAACTAACCGACCATGATCTCAGTTAAAAATGTTACATTTAAAGATGCAATACAGAATTCAAAACTGTATATCGTTTTATCTTCCTTTTGTACTAAACACCATTTCCTTTTTAAATTTGTGTTTTAAACTGTCTGTGTATGTGTGTGTATATGTGCGTAAGACTGCCCTACCCAAAAGCCATATGCTTGATGTGATGTCTGAAATATTTTTCTCAGGGTTAGCAGACAACAAACTTGTTCTTTTTGAACTCAGGAAACACTTGTGATTGGCTCCTTAACACTAAGTAAGTAAATACTTCATTACATTTTAATAGGAGAAAGGTATAGTCATGCAGTAGAAAAGAAATTAAACTTTTGTTGTGACTAAGCACAGAGGTTGAAAAGAGGGGGACAGATTTACCCCATCTCATTTGATCATAGCAATATACAGACCAACTTTAAAAGTGAAAATAAAACCCCTACCTTTAAAAGGTAAAAGAAAATCTGAACACTTGCTTCCCTCCATTGAGTGACAAACAATGTGCTTTGAAATAGAGGATATATCACTATTCTTTCAGTTTAAAGCTCTGGGAATTTCAATAACGTTTTGATAGCTGTAACCATTATGAATGCCTGACAAAGTTCCAAAAACGATTGGCCTGTTGCACAGCAATTCAGGTGAATTGTTGATATTTTTATGAGCTTTGTAATAATATACTAAGCGTTTGATGTGGTGCCAATATACATGCTTAAATAGAACAAAGAACTGCAGATGCTGGTGAAGCTCATTGGTTCTAGCAGTACCTGTGGAGAGAAAGCAGTTTCAAGTCCACTGACTCTTCTTCAGAACTTCAGAAGGATGGTTAGTGAGATTTATGGGGGTTTTCAACTATTTTGAAAGCTGGATTACTATGTTGGAGAATGGAAGTGCACCTTCTAAACAGCCCACCTCCATACTCACACACATCATCATGACTTGCAAACTGAGCTGTGAGTCAAAACTCTGCATGTAAAACTAAAAATCTTACAAGAAAGTCATGCACAAGCAGAATGCACAGCTCAAAGCTACAAAAGTGCACAAGTCACATTTCCTGAACTTCAGTGAAAACCTGGCCCCAGCTGTCGTGTCTTAATACTGTCAGATATTAGTAAAAACTTGATTTTCTTCTATGTATTGGTTTTCAAATTAAATTAAAACATAATGTAACTTAGGGATAGAAATCAGGAAAGTGCCTGTCTTCCTGTAGTCATCTTTACTCAACTCCCACGTTTGAATTTTCTTCTTCTGTTTACATTTTCTGAAATCTTTGCTTCTGACATTTTTATCCATCATAGCATGGCGCCTTTTTTTCTCAAATTCTGTATTGATAATTATGTACTGGTTGATTTGGAACTTGAAGCAGAGTGAAATGTTTCACTACAAAGTGTGCCTAACCCAACTCTCTCTCTAATGGATTCAGAGATAGTAGGAACTGCCGATGCTGGAGAATCTGAGATAACAAGGTGTAGAGCTGGATGAACACAATAGGCCATGAAGCATCAGAGGAGCAGGAAAGCTGACGTTTCGGGTCTGGACCCTTCTTAATTTTTCCAGGTAGATAGTGAGGAAAGAGATCAGTCTGACACTGATATTTTGGGGAAAGCAACAAAACAAACAGTCAGGGCAGGCTGGAAAAAAGCAGAGAATGAGGTAAACTGCATTTATTTCAATTCAAGATGCCTAAGAGGTAAGGTAGATGAACTCAAGGCATGGTTAGGAACATGGGCTGGGATATCATAGCAATTACAGAGATGTGGCTCAGGGATGCACAGGTTTGGCAGCTTAATGTTCCAGTGTGTTGATGCTATAAGAAGGATAGAAAGGGAGACAAGAGAGTAGGGGGAGTTGCATTTTTAATTAGGGATAACATTATGGCTGTACTTAGGGAGAATATTCCTGGGAATACATTCAGGGAAATTATTTGGGTGGAACTGAGACATAAGAAAGAGGTTATCACTTTATTGGCATTGAACTATAGAATGGGAAATTGAGAAACAAAAATGTCAGGAGATCTCAGTTATCTGTAAGAATAATAGGGTGGTTATGACAGGGGATTTTAACTTTCCAAACATAGATTGGGACTGTCATAGTGTTA
>NW_025981999.1:0-5141 GCF_021869965.1 Rhincodon typus | reverse complement strand
ATGCTGCTTGACCTGCTGTGTTCATCCAGCTCTACACCTTGTTATCTCAGATTCTCCAGCACCTGCAGTTCCTACTATCTCCTTAACTCATTGGCTCTTTGTTGTCCTCATCTTACGACTACTGAAACAACTTAGGACTTCTTTTCAGCACTGGTGTCCTGGAGACTTCTTTCAAGCTCTGATGACTTGAAGATTTCCTTACAACTGTCACACTCTGGACAGTTCTGTCAACTCAAATCAGCCAATCCACTTGTAGGACTTATCTTCTTCAGAATTCCAACTGCTGTGAGCCCTGACCATTTTTTTTTGTACATGATAAAATTCAACCTTGTTAACTGTCCATTGAGCTGATCACATCATTTAGCTGTGCATAATTTCTTGAAAAGGCTGTCTTTAGTTCACCATTTCAAATTATTTTCTAATCCTTTCTTTTCAAGAAAAAGGAACCACTTTCACAGAACTGAAATCTAAAATCTATTTTTCCTCCACTTTTGAAGTAAAGTTCCCCAATAATGGTGATATTACAAACTTCCATCACATCTTGCACCCCTGTTAAAAAAAAGTCTTGGAGGTATTTTTGTTTTGTCTAAAAATGTCCTTCAAGAGTTAATTATATTATTACTTTGACACACACTGATGTATGAAGAGATTAGATTGGTGAAGACTATATTCAGTGAAATTCAGAAGAACACTGTTGATGGTCTCAGAGACCTATAAAATTCTAACAGGACTATACAGGGTCAATTCAGGAAGGATATTTCCAATGAATGGGGAGTCCTGAACTAGGGATCACAGTTTAAGGATATAGGGTAGGATATTTAGGACTGGGATGAGGAAAAATTTCTTCTCCCTTGAGAGTGGTTAGCCTGTGGAATTCTCTGCCACAGAAAAGCAGATAAGGTCAAAACACTGAATGTTTTCAAGAAGGAATTCAGTACAGTTCTTAGGATTATAGGGGTCAAAGCACACGGGGAACAGAGTACCAAGTTGGATGATGAGAGATGAGCATATATTGAATAGTAGAACAGACTTGAACAGCCAAATGGCGTAGTCCTACTTTTACTTTCTATGTTTCTATGATTCTATGATATTTTCCAGCCCTCGCTATGGTCTGCTGAAATAGCTTGAGACCTGTTTTAAGCTCCGATGGTCTAGAGATTTTTTCCCAGCTCCAACAACCTTGGGATTTCTTTCCAAGTCTCTCAGCCTGGAAGCTTCTCCAAAATAAACATTGCCCTTCTGCTGAAATGATACATCTTCTTCAGAACTCAACCTGTTTGTGGCCCCTAATCACCCAATTCTCTAGTTTGCTACACTCCATTTTATAAACATTCAGCAATTTACTTGCTAAGTAGCTGATCAAGTTATTTAGCTTAAGTGACATGCTTTCTTAGAAAGGCTGTCTTGGAGTATACTGTTCCAAATGACTTCCTTCCATTTTCTTAACAAAAACTAGTCACCTTCACAGAAGAGAATACTAAAATCTATCCTTCCTCCACTTTTGATTCAAAGTTTGCAAATAATAATATATATTACAAACTACCATCAGAAAATCCAATTGTTTGAGTTACTTTAGTGTTCATTACTCAACAGTGGTATAAGCTAACCAACATAAGAAATTTATACAGCTTAGAAACATCTGGTAAGTGTTCTACTGGCTGATATTATTTAAGCATTGAATTGAGATTATCTCAATACTTAATATCAAAAAGGACAAAATCCTAATAAGGTGTGTCAATTATCTGGACAATTTTCTCAAGTTTGGTTAATTTTAAGTAGTTCAAGCTAACACTCCTGTTACACTTTCTTGTACTGGTTAGGATTGAGCAAGGGAATGGAACTTTTTTATTTTACATGTGATGACAACATTAAGCACTCCTGACAATTTATTTATAGCTTAGGTCAGATGAAATGTTGATTTTCTTCCTCGGCAACATCGCTAAAGCCCAGTCTTTGAACTGCATTTTTGCTCCACAATGATATTTTCATTTCCATTTCTGAAACACATGCCTTCAATATGACAGCCTGTGTTGAAGCAATTTCAGTATTCTGTTATCTCAACATTGATACTTATTGGAAATTTGGACTTATTCCCCCGTCATAGCTTTGGTGCATTTATATCATGTATATAACATTGAATAGGATTCATGGCTAAATTCCCAACATATGTTCCTGGCAGGCAAGACATATATTACAGTACAGACTCATAAATTTACTCTATGTATTATGATCGATTTGCTAGTTCCAGAGGCATACATACAGTGCTGCAATTTCTTTTTCCTCCATTCTGCTTACCTTTACTTTTTAATTTATTTATTTCTTCCTTGCCATGCAACTGATCAGGAGCTCGTTCTGCAGCAAACAACATGAGTATAATAAGTAATCTGCAACTGTGAAAGAAAGTTTTCAATAAAAATATTTCTGGTGACCTATTTGTGTTATAATTTATGGGGAGGTGGACACTGTGCAAGGGATCATAGCAGCTAGGTAAACTGCACAGGCAGATAATTCAGCAGTCAAGATGATATAACTGGACAAACTCACTTCAAAAAGGAATTCTCCACTTTAGCCTGCAGCCAGCCAGGCTCAGAAGCTCAGAAAATCCAGGGCAGAAGGTTCATGGATGGCCTTCTTGCACCCAATAGCAGTTGAGACCCTTAAGTGGGCAAATGATGCATGCTTAAGGACTTCATCCAATCTCTGCTGGTGTTCAACCAGTATGACAATTCGCCACGCAGAATACCCAAGGGGTGGGGTTTGGGAAGGTTCCTCACCCAAAACAATCAGCACCTGGGAAGAGGGCTTGAGGGTAGGTCCATTAAGGCCTGCTCCCTGCCAACTCTACTCAGTTCGTCTATGATCCCCAACCTCCCTCCCCTCAGACATGTGCATTGCCCACTGCAGTCATCATCCTAATCGATGGGGCCTACAATGGCCAGCTACCATCCTTTGATTTGATTGGCGGCATCTAACAGGTTCAGGATTGCCACCACTTGGCTTCTTGATCCCAGCAAAGACTTGCTGCCAGCCCCTTAATACAAAGAGCTTTCTCCAAAGTTGGCTACACATGGCCCTTGTTTGGTCTCCAGCTGGTGAGCAAGAGCCCTATCATCTGAATTAAATATCACTTTTGTTTTGAGCCCTGGGACACCTAGCATGCAGTCAACAAATTAAAAAGTTGAAAAAAATTAAGGTACATGAAATATTTAAATTCTGCATCCACCACTTGAGAGCAGGTTAGATACTTACCTCAACCCAGCTCTTAAAACAGTCAATATGTTGTGCCTGAGTTCCTGGGTTTCTTAGTTTCAAAGCCCCACATGTTAACCCATCTGTCCCTGTCCCACTCAATTTCCATTAATTCTAAAACTGCGAAAAAAAGGTTCTGGATCAGAAAGACCCATTGCCATCTTGTAAGCTCCCTAGTTGAAGGAACTACGCAAAAGATTGACAGCAAATAATATGACCAAAAACAATCCAAATGAATGGCAATACTCTCCAAATGAGATGCTTGATGTTTCAGATCTGGTATCCTACATGGGACTCCTGACCCATAGAAATGGTTTGGCAAATTACTGAATTAGGGATATCAGTAAATGCAGGCCTTTCCAGTGACACTCATCCCATAAGTGAATAAAGGGGAAAAAAATTCCTATTTTATAAGTTCAGTGAAACACTGTCCAACACCTTACCTGGTTTACTTGGTAAGTTAGTTTTTGGCGATGAACTGCTAGTAGAATGGTCATGTGCACTGTCGGAAGCTGACTGGCCACCTGAAACAGTTATTGAAGAATGTAATCAGAAATCAACTTAATGCGCTTCATTTGTGGGCAGTGGAGGTAAGGGGGCCACAATTTCAGTTACCTCATTATACGCAAATGCTCAATATTTAATGTTGCTTCAGATGTTTTTTAATGAATGCTTTATACTTCAATGTAAGTTTTAGAGTTTGTGAATTAATTACTGTTGTTATAAACAAAACACCAAATAAGTCAAACGTAAAGGAAAAATTCAACTTACAAAAAGGTATTCTTTGATACTTTTAAATTGCTTGTGCACTTCGGTTTATTCAAACTAAGAATAAGCTTTGATACCATGATTACAAGTTAATAGGGTGGGAGAAGCTTTCTAAGCAGCATAAGCACTGGCATAGACCACAGGGTTGAATGATCTATTTCTGTGCTGCAAGTTCTATCTTGTGCTAAATTACTTAGAGATCCTTATAGAATTTATGGTGTGGTGCAGAAATATATTATTAACATCTAACTCCCACGAAGCAATCGTTATTTGTTTTGTTCAGTCGGTTGTGGTAATTTTTTTTTGATTTACTCTTTAATCTAACAGTAATAACCCATGGATTCTTGGTTGTGTGGGAAGGTATTCCTATATGGCCATTCCGTAGCTGAAGGAGCGCCACCCAGATTGCTATAAAAAACACAGCCGGACAGTTAATCCCTCTGAAATCCAGGACCTGCATGCCTGATTCCTGCACAGTCCTAAAACATTGCTTGGCCTTCAAGTGTTCCTCAACATGGAGGTGCCCTTTCCCTTTCTGTGCAGTCTCAGAAGCTGGCACTTCTTCATTGGTTGCACGGGTATCATCCCATCTGAGGTCATGCATTTGGCCTGTGTAAGCTCGGGGCCACCTTTTGGTCCTGGTGGCTGGGTTCCTGGCTTTTGGAAAAACTCAGTCCAGAGTTAATGCATCAAGCCTAACATCTCTTTTCAGAAGGTCTGCAATAGAGTGGAAAGAGAAGTGTTTCCTCGTATCATCATCCTATTTGTCGAGTAAAAATGAGGCACATGAAGAGAGTAGTCTGTACGAAGTATCAATGGCAACAGCAGAAGCATTACCAGTAACTGCTGGGAGCAGTGCCTACAGCCTGACAATATTCAACTCACTGTCAAGACTGGAAAACTAAAGGCACAAGTGGTGGTCATCTCAATGGACACTCAACTAGGTTTCCCAAGAAATTCCTATTATTAACAGCATCTCTCTAGGTTACTATTATACAGGCCAGTTAGGCTATGAGCTCAAACATAGGTCTTCCACAGACAGTCAAGGTGGATAGATATTGCAACTGGATCACATATCCTACAACAAGGTGCAGAGCTGGATGAACACAGCAGGCCAAGCAGCA
>NW_025981998.1:0-5141 GCF_021869965.1 Rhincodon typus | reverse complement strand
GGAGATATTATTAGAGATATTGGAAATCATGAGGGTAAGAAAGCTAGCATAAAGGCACTTTACCTGAATGCTCGTAACATTCGTAACAAGGTTGATGGGTTAACGGCGCAAATCATCGCGAATGAATATGATTTGGTAGCCATTATGGAGACATGGTTACAGGATGGTCACGACTAGGAGTTAAATATCCAAGGGTACCAGACTATTCGGAAGGACAGACAGGAAGGTAAGGGAGGTGGTGTAGCTCTGATATTCCAGGACGCCATCAGGGCGGTGCTGAGAGATGATATAGGTTCTATGGAGAATGAGGTTGAATCCATTTGGGTCGAAATTAGAAATTCTAAGAGGAAAAAGTCACTGATAAGCATAGTCTATAGGCCACCAAATAATAACATCACTTTGGGGCGGGCAATAAACAAAGAAATAACTAATGCCTGTAAAAATGGTACGGCAATTATCATGGGGGATTTTAACCTACATGTAGATTGGTCGAACCAGCTTGGTCAGGGTAGCCTTGAGGAGGAGTTCGTTGAGTGTATCCGTGATAGTTTTCTTGAACAGTATGTAATGGAACCAACGAGGGAGCAAGCTATCCTAGATCTGGTCCTGTGTAATGAGACAGGAATAATTAATGACCTCATAGTTAGGGATGCTCTTGGAAGAAGTGATCACAGTATGGTTGAATTTAGAATACAGATGGAGAGTGTGAAGATAAAATCCAATACCAGGGTCCTTTGCTTGAACAAGGGGATCTACAATAGAATCAGGGAGGACTTGGCTAAAGTAGACTGGAAACAAAGATTTTATGGTGGGACAGTTGACAAGCAGTGGAGGACTTTCAAAGCAATCTTTCAAAGTGCTCAGCAAAAGTATATTCCAATGAAAAGGAAGGACTGTAAGAAAAGGGGTAATCTGCCATGGGTGTCTAAAGAAATAAGGGAGGCTATCAAATTGAAAGAGAAGGCATACAAAGTGGCCAAAAACAGCATGAAACTAGAAGATTGGGAAAACTTTAAAGGTCAACAGAAAGCCACAAAAAGAGCTATAAGGAAAAGTAAGATAGAACATGAGAAAAAACTAGCACAGAATATAAAGACAGATAGCAAAAGTTTCTACAAATATATAAAATGAAAAAGAGTGGCTAAAGTAAACGTTGGCCCTTTAGAGCATGAGAAGGGGAATTTAGTTATGGGATATGATGAAATGGCCGAGGCATTGAACAGGTATTTTGTATCGGTCTTCACAGTGGAGGACACTAATAACATGCCAGTAATTGACAAAGAGACGAAGGTAGGTGAGGACCTGGAAACAATCATTATTACGGAAGAGGTAGTGTTGGGCAAGCTAATGGAGCTAAGGATTGATAAGTCTCCTGGCCCTGATGGAATGCATCCCAGGGTACTAAAAGAGATGGCGGGAGAAATAGCAGGTGCACTGGCGGTAATTTTCCAAAATTCGCTGGACTCTGGGGCAGTCCCAGCAGATTGGAAAACAGCAAGTGTGACGCCACTGTTTAAAAATGGAAGTAGACAAAAGATGGGGAATTATAGACCAGTTAGCTTAACCTCTGTAGTGGGGAAGATGCTTGAGTCTATTATCAAGGAAGAAATAGCAAGGCATCTTGATAGAAATTGTCCAGTTGGGCAGACGCAGCATGGGTTCATGAAGGGCAGGTCATGCTTGACAAATCTTTTGGAATTCTATGAAGACATTACGAGCGAGGTGGACAATGGCGACCCAGTGGATGTGGTGTACCTAGATTTCCAAAAGGCTTTTGACAAGGTGCTGCACAAGAGGCTACTGCATAAGATAAGGATGCATGGCATTAAGGGTAAAGTATTAGCATGGATAGAGGATTGGTTGACTAACAGGAAGCAAAGAGTGGGGATAAATGAGTGCTATTCTAGCTGGCAGTCAGTGACTAGTGGTGTGCCTCAGGGATCGGTGTTGGGACTGCAATTATTTACAATTTATATAGATGATTTGGAGTTGGGGACCACGTGTAGGGTGTCAAAGTTTGCAGATGACACTAAGATGAGTGGCAGAGTAAGCAAAGGTCTGGCAGATGGAATACAATGTAAATAAATGTGAAGTCATACATTTTGGTAGGAGTAATAGTAAAAAGGATTATTACTTGAATGGTAAAAAGTTGCAGCATGTGGCTATGCAGAGGGACCTGGGTGTCCTTATGCATGAATCACAGAAGGTAGGTCTGCAGGTACAACAAGTAATTAGGAAGGCAAATGGAATTTTGTCCTTCATTGCTAAAGGTATTGAAATTAAAAACAGAGAGGTTATGTTGCAGCTGTACAAGGTGCTAGTGAGGCCACACCTGGAGTACTGTGTGCAGTTTTGGTCTCCTTACTTGAGAAAGGATGTATTGGCACTGGAGGGGGTGCAAAGGAGGTTCACTAGGTTGATTCCGGAGTTGAGGGGGTTGGCTTATGAGGAGAGACTGAGTAGATTGGGATTATATTCATTGGAATTCATAAGATTGAGTGGGGATCTTATAGAAACATATAAAATTATGAAGGGAATAGATAAGATAGAAGTAGAGGGGATGTTTCCACTGGCAGGTGAAGCTAGGACAAGAGGGCATAGCCTCAAGATTAGAGGGAGCAGATTTAGAACTGAATTGAGAAGGAATTTCTTCACCCAGAGGGTTGTTAATCTATGGAATTCCTTGCCCAGTGAAGTAGTTGACGCTATGTCAGTAAACGTTTTTTAAAAAAAGTAGATTTTTTTTGAACAATAAAGGAATTGAGGCATACGGTGAGAAAGCGGGTAAGTGGATCTGAGTCCACGAAAAGATCAGCCATGATCTTATTGAATGGCGGAGCATGCTCAAAGGGCCAGACAGCCTACTCCTGCTCCTAGTTCTTATGTTCTAACCATGACTCCACTTTCAAGGAACTATGTACCTGCACTCCAAGGTCTTTGTTCAGCAACATTCCCCAGGACTTTACCATTAAGTGTATAAGTCCTGCCCTGATATGCCTTTGCAAAATGCAACACCTCACATTTGTCTAAATTAAACTCCATCTGCTACACTTTGGGATCTTGATTAGATGGGCCATTGCACTCTGAGGTAACCTTCTTCGCTGTCCACCACACCTCCAATTTTGGTGTCATCTGCAAACTTACTAACCTTACCTCCTGTGTTCACATCCAAAACATTTTATATAAATGACAAAAAACAGTGGTCCCAGCATCGATCCTTGTGGCAGACCACTAGTCACAGGTGTCCAGTCTGAAAAGCAACCCTTCACCACCACCACATGCCTTTGAACTGGTTCTGTATTCAAATGGCCAGTTCTCCCTGTATTCCTTGTGATCTAACCTTGCTAACCAGTCTACCATGAGGAACCTTGTCAAACTCCTTACCGAAGGTCCATACAGATCATGTCCACCATTCTGCCCCCCTCAATCCTTATTGTTACTACTTCAAAAAACTTCAATCAAGTTAGTGAGACATAATTTCCCACTCTTAAAGCCATGTTGACTATACTTGATCCATCCTTGCCTTTCCAAATACATGTAAATCCTATCCCTCAGGATTCCCTCCAACAACTTGCCCACCACTGATGTCAGGCTCACCAGTCTATAGTTCCCTGGCTTTTCCTTAAATAGTGGCATCATGTTAGTCAACGTCTGGCCTTCCAGCACCTCATGTGTTGCTGTCAACGATACTAATGTCTCAGCAAGGAGCCCCGCAAACACTTTCCTAGTTTCCCACAGTTCTAGGGTACACTTGATCAGGTCCCAGCGATTGCACTGATACTTATTTAGTATCTCCCCTATCTCCTGTGGTTCCACAAGTAGGCTGACTTGCTGATCTTTAAGGGCCCCTTTTCTCTCCCTAGTTACCATTTCATCCTTAATGTATTTGTAGAATCCCTTTTTGGATTCTCCTTAACCCCATTTGCCAAAGCTTTTCACGACCCCTTTTGCCCTCCTGATTTCCCGTTTAGTTATACTTCTACTGCCTTTCTATTCTTCTAGGAATTCACTCAATCTGGGCCAATATGTGGCAAGTAATACTTGTGCCCCACAACTGCTGGGCAAAGACCATCAGCATCAAAACTCAACTATCATCCTGTGATTGTCAATAGCATTATAATTGCTGAATCTCCCGCTATCAACATCCTGGGACACCACTGACTAGACACTATCTGAACCAGCCATTTAATTATTGAGGCTGCAATAGAGGGTCAGTGGCTAGGAACTTTGTAGGAAATAACTCACTACCTGACACCCCACAGTCTGGCTACCATTCATAAGGCACGAGTCTGGAGTGTGAAGAAATACTCCGTTTGCTTAAAGGAATGTAGCTCCAATACCACTCCAGATTCTCAATATCATCCAAGACAAAACAGTCTGCTTGCCTTGCACCTTAAGCATTCACTCTTTTTCAGTGATTCCCATCAGTGTGTACCATCTACAAGATACACTGCAATAGCTCACCAAGCCTCCTTCAACAGCACCTTCTAAACACATGACCTCTCTCAGCTAGAAGGACAAAGGCAGCAGAAGCATTGGGACACCAGCAGTTGCAAGTTCCCCTCCAAACTACACACTATCCTGACTTGAAACTACATCACTGTTCCTTCATTATTGTTGAGTCAAAATCCTGGATGTACCTCCCTTACAACACTCTGGGTATACCTATATCACATGGATTGCAGTTTTTTCATAAAAACTGCTAATCACCACATTCTCAAGGGCAACTATTGGTGGGCAATAGATGCTGGTTTTACTGGTTTACATCCCACTAATGAATTTAAAATCTGTTGTGAGCATTTCTTAAAGCTAAACGGGAAAATTATTGTTTGTGTTGTAAACCAGTACCTCTGTGTTTGTGTATATATGTTATAAACACTGTTGTTCACTGTTCAGGATAAATTTTCTATTGCAATGGATCACTAATTCAATGACTATTTCTTAAGAGTTACTGAAATGACAACTTCCTTTCTCGCCACAGATGATGCCAGGCCTACTGAGTTTCTCCAGCAATTTGTTTTAATTGAATGAACCACTTTTACTGTCTTAAAGCTTAACCATAATGGCCTGAAGACAGAGACAACAAGGTGCAGAGCTGGATGAACACAGCAGGCCAAGCAGCATCATAGGAGCAGGAAGGC
>NW_025981997.1:0-5141 GCF_021869965.1 Rhincodon typus | reverse complement strand
CCCCCTTTTCTGATGAAGGGTCTAGGCCCGAAACGTCAGCCTCTCTGCTCCTATGATGCTGCTTGGCCTGCTGTGTTCATCCAGCCCTGCACCTTGTTGTCTCGGATTCTCCAGCATCTGCAGTTCCTACTATCTCATATTTCCGATTGCTTCGATTTCATCCTGAAGCCTGAGGCCTACCTCACCAGCCGGTTGCCATGACACTGGCGCATGCGCCCTGGCTGTCGGAGCCGCCGCCGCCGCCATTTTGGAGCCTCCTCTCCGCGGGTCGGTGACCTTTAACCCGGGGTCTGACGGTTCGGCTCGCGCCGCTGTTCCACGTGAGTTCATGTTCGCTTCGTGCCCGTTGTCCGCCGCTGTCTCCACCAGCCCCCGGCCCAGTCGTGGTCCCCGCTGTTCCGCAGTTAACAGCAGCAGCCGCCCTCTCCTCATTCCCGAACCGAGCTTCTCTCCTACCCTCCTCCCCCCGCGTATTCATTCCCCCGTCTGTCACCCCGCAGAGCCCCCTTCACCCAATAACCGAACCATTCCCTCAGCCTCTCTTCCCCATCCCCATCACAATCGTGTGCATCGCTCTCCCCGGCCCTGTCTCCCCTCCCTCTCACAGCATTGCGGCATTGAGTGTTCGATAGGGCGTTTCTGTACAAAAATCGATCTCCATGCAGTACTAAAGGAATACTGACTTGTCAGAAGTGTTGCCATGGAGTCATACAGCACGGAAACGGTCTACGTCGACTATATTCCCAAAATAAACTAGTTCCACCTGCTTGCCCTTGGCCCACATCCTTCTAAACCTTTGCTCCTCCTGAACTTATGCAAGTGTCTTTTAAACGTTATAACTGTACCTGAATCCACCACTTCTTCTGGCAGTTCATTCCACACACGAACCACTGTCTGTGTTAAAAAAAAAGTTGCTTGTCATGTCCTTTTCTTTCTTCTTTCTCCTCTCACTTTAAAAATATACCCCGTAATTTTGAACTCCTTACCCTAGGAAAAGGACCCTTATAATTCACCTTATTTGTGCCCCTTTCAGATACTGTAGGATGTTAACACCCATCTGCCCTTCAAGTAGATGTTCAACATGCAATTGTTTGATTTAAAGAACAAAAGGAGAGTCTTCCCAAGGGTCCTGGCTAATATTTATCCCTCAGTCAACATCCCAAAAAATGATCTGGTTATTTCATGATATTGCAGTTTATAGGAGCGTATTGTGCACAAAATGGCTGTTGCGTTTCCTATATTACATAAGTTACTATACTTCAAAGGTGTGCTATATGTTAAGAGTCAATTAACTGTTAAGTGCTGTGGGGTGTGTGGTATCTGTGAAAGGCATTATACAAATGTAGGTTTTTTTTCTTACATCCTCTGTTGTCGTATACTCCTTGTACTCTTCCCCATAATCCCTCCCATTGCTCTGATGCATCTATTGTAAAAACATGGAGGGATCTGGGCAAATTAGATAGGGAGAAATCATTCATACTGGTGGAAGAATCAAGAATTAGAGGATACTAATTTAAGCCACAAGAACTCACTGGTGATATGGAGAACCTTTTATATACAACAAATGGTTAGCGTGCAGAATGCAGTGCCTCAGATTGTGCGAAAAGCAGATTTAATATGGCTTTTCATAACTCAGGGAGGGAATAGGGACTAGTTAAATAGCTGTGATAGGGAGCTGGCATGGACCTATCAATCTGAATGACCTCCTGTGGTTTAGCTTAATGAGCATTGCCTCTTCAATCTATCCACAAAATGGTTAACCCTGGAACTATTTTCATGCATCTTTTCTGTATCTTCTCGCAAACCTGCACGTCTCTTCTAGTGTTTAGAATTGGACACAATACATCAGATGAGACTGAGCAAGCGTGTTTTTTTAAGGTTCCATGTTTTTGTAATCTTAAAATCTATTTATAAATCATAGATCCTATTTGCCATTTAAGACTTTCACTTCCGGCTTGGGCATCTTCAGTGATTTATGCACATGTACCCCAGATTCTGTCTCTGTTCCTCGCCCCTTTAGAATTATACCTTCTATTTTCTAATACATCTTGTTCTCTCTAGCACTTTTCCATTCAGCAACCTATGTTCTCTTGAACTCTATGAGTAATCTTCTCACAGTTCACAATACAGCAAATCCACATTAAAATTGCAGTTTCATTCTGTAAAATTACAACTTCACTTGAATCATAGGTTCCCAAAGGAGACAAAGTTGGAGTTAAATCATTTTGGTCTCTTCTTACTTGAGAAGACAATGTACAAGTTGAAATACATGTGCAGCACTGTGCGTTCTCAAACAAAACAACTTACATAATACATTTGAACGTAGGTTAGGTCCAGGAGGAGGCTATTTTATCCCTTGGAGCCTACTCTGCCATTTGATAAGGTCATTGCTAATCTGACTGTAACCTCCATTTTCCTGCTGGCTCACATACCTTTTGACTCTTGGTTAGTCAGGAATCTATAAATCTGTTTTAAATTATTCAGTGACCCTGCCTTGCCTACTCTCTGGGGAAAAGAATCTCAACCGTCTAAAAGTAAAATAAATCGTTGAATATAAGGAAATGCTATATAACTTCTAATTAGATAGCACTTACCAGTTTCTCTTTCTTCTTAGGTAGTCTCTTATGTTCGGAGATGACTTGCTTCCATTCCAGTTCGGTGGGATCTGAGATGGCTGACAAATCCAATGCGTGATCTGCTGACTCTGGCTACTGTACCTGTGGGTCTGGTGTAGCTTGGAGGGTCAGTTAGATGGAATGGTTTGGAGTTATTTTTACATTTAATCCACTGCTTTGACATCACCTCTGCATGTTCCTGACAGAGTTGTTCTGGGTTTGGAGCCTTCTCGAAAAAACTTTCTCCCATAGTCGATGGAAGTGTTTGATCTCTTCAGAGATGCTTTAAGGACATCATTAAAACTTTTCAGTGGAGGTGGTGCCTGGATGTTGTGAATGTTGGCTCTGGAGAAGACCTTGCTGCTGGACTGTCTTTATTGAACAGGATTTGGAAGGTATTTTGCAGGCTATCTCAACTCTGACTTATAGATAGGAGTCCAGAGATTACTGCTGCTTAGCGAAGGTAACCTTAGTCTTGGGTTTGAGACTTGCTACTTCGGTCTTTTCATCCTCAGTCACCCAATGGCTGAGCTGATATGTTGGCAGCATTAATGAATTTCTACACCAATGTTTGCTTTTGTCAAGAAGGGGATCGTAACATATGGAGAATCCAACTTGAACTTAATTGATGGGAAAAGGCAAGCGCGAATGCCTTTTGGAACAGAACCTTTATTTTCTGGGTGTTGTTAGTGAAAGACCCTTTTCTCTCTCGTTTTCTGGTGACTGAAGTTAGCGTGAATTTGTTTTAGAATTGAAGGCAATGTAAGTTAAACAGCCAAGTCTTGGGGGAATTAATGAAATGAGGGAGCAGGATCATCATCAAGCTTGAAAAGCTTATCCAAAGACTGCTCAATATTTTTGATTATCTTCACCTGGTATCACTGTCATTGATCATCCAGTTGACTTTGGCATTGCATTCTCTGTGAAGATTTTCCTTGCCTCCTCCATGAGTTGTGAAGCTGTTGACAAAATTCAAGGGGTGATATTTCATCACAACCTTCCTTTTCAACTTATTGAATCTGTAGCTGCATTAGGACCTTAAAGGACTTCAAAATGGCCTTTCTGCCTCCTCCTGCTGTAAAGTTGAAAAGCTGCCAAAGATGGGGCTCCAAAATTAATCAAAGGATTGCAGAGTTGGATTTGTGAAGGTAAGTACTGCACCCTACATTCTTCACCCAAAAACCCTGAGACAAGGAAAGCCATTAATCTATGCACAATAGTAATTGCCCAGTCCTACAGACTTCAAAATGGTGCCACTGCCTCACCCAAAACAAGGGTGCAAAGTAGACACATTGAGCTTCAGAGTTGACATCAGCTTGCAGAGTCAAGAATCGGGCCTTTTCTGCACAGAATTGAGAAGCCCCAGCTTCAGCTTCTTCTTTGAATAAAATAACCTGTTGGTTGCATATTCTGCATTGACAACTTTACTTCAGTGTGTTTTGGAAAATAAATCACAGTTTCCGGGAGTGTTAATGACTGCCTGCTGTCACACACACTTTGGAATGGAGCCGATTGGTGACGCACAACACCCCAAAATGATGCAGTAGATGCAAATGAAAAGTCAACTCAAAACTAAAAAGGCAAAGCGCAAATGTTGGCCTTAAAACTGCACAACTTTAAAAGGAACAATTTCAAGCAGGGCAACTCAGAACAGGGACTTACTATACTTCAAAGTTTCATGCCATCTGTAAATTTTGAAATTGTGTCCAGGACTTGGTGGTTAATGTATATGGAAAAAAGCAGCATTCCTAGTATATTAACCCCTTGTTACACTGCTGTATGCGTGTTTCCAATCCGAAAAACACAATTCGTCGCTACTGTGTTACTCTGTTTCCTTTCAGTGCACTGATTTTGTGTTCCTTGAGCTCTAACTTTACTGATACGTACTTGATAAGCTTATTGGAAGTCCATGTACGCTATATCAACCGTTTTACCTTCAACCTGCTTTGTTATCTCCTCAAAAAGCTCAAATCATATTTGTTAAACATGATTTGTCTTTAACAGATTTAGAGTCATACAGTAATACAGCATGGAAACAGACCCTTCAGCCCAAACTGATGACCATGGTGCCGACTCAGCTAGTTCCAATTGCCAGCATTTGGTCCATATCCCTCTCAATCCCTCCCATCCATGTAACCATCCAAATGTTTTTTAAATGTTGCTATCGTACCTGCCTTAACCGCCTCCTCTGGCGGTCCATTCCATATACGCACCACTCTCTGCATGAAGAAGTTGCCCCCCAGGTCCTTCTTAAATCTTTGCCCTCTCACCTTAAACCTGTGCTGTCTGGATTTCAATTCCCCATCCCTGGGACAAAGATTATATGCATTAATCCTATCTGTGCCCCTCATGATTTTATACACCTCAATACGGTTATCCCTCATTCTCCTATTTTCCAAGGAATAAAGTCCTATCTCGGCTAACCTCTCCCTATAACTCAGGCCTACTAGTCCTGGCAACATCCTTGTAAAGAGATAATAGGTGTAGAGCTGGATGAACACAGCAGGCCAAGCGGCACCAGAGGAG
>NW_025981996.1:0-5141 GCF_021869965.1 Rhincodon typus | reverse complement strand
CAATGGCCTAAACATGGATTTCACCAGTTTTAAAATCTCCCCACCCCGGCCTCATCCCATGTCCAACCCTCCCTCTCAACACCGCCTCCTTGACCTGACACAACCTGTCCATCTCCTCTCCCACCTCTCTGTCCCTCCCACCTCACTGACCAATCCCCACCACTCCCTACCTGCACTCACTTTCACCATCCCACCTACATTCCCCAGCCACACCCCTCTCTCTCTTTATTTCTGAGTTCCCTTCCCCCGCCCCCATTTCTGACAAGTGTCCAGACCTGAAACGTCAGCTTTCCTGCTCCACTGATGCTGCCTGGCCTGCTGTGTTCCTCCAGCTCCATACTGTGTTAACACTGTGTACGTTCTCTTTCTGCCTACAAAGAACAGAGGACCGTATTGCAAGGTCAGCATCCTGGAACCCTGTTCCTAACGGCACTGATATAATGACACCCACAAATTCCCTGAATGAGTCAACATTCTTACTTTCCCAGAGAGTAATATATCTGAACTTTATCACATATTCTCCAAACCTGTATCGCTGCTGAACTCCGACACCACACCTGGGGTCACATGGTGTCCATGGTGACCACGCTGACCAACCACAGTTGACAGGACAAAGTGAATCATCACAGGAAATGCGGCCATGGTAACAGACACTGTCAATGAAGAAAGATTTCCACCCATTAGCACAGTATAATCCCATGGATCAGACTGTTTTAAGGTAAGGTTTCAGGGTCAGGGATAGGAATTACTGTGGAAGTTGCAGCAAGGATTAAGCTGAGCATTTCAGGGTTGGTGGGATGGTGGGCTACCATCACTTATTCTCAATCTTCCTTGTTTCATGTTTGGCCAGGGGACTATCCTCCACCTGCTCCTATGTCTCATGGTGCAGTGGGCAGAGTTAGGTGTGGAAGTGTGAGCTGATACATTTTAGTCAACAGAACATGGTGAGAATGTGTAAGATAATTAATTCATTTATTCATAAGGGCATAGAGTGCCAGAGCGAGGAAGTGTACAAGACACTTATAAGACCTCAGCTGGACTATTGTTTACAGTTGTGTGTGCCACATTATAGAAAAGATGTGACTGTATTTGAGAGGGTATAGAAGTGATTTCCAAGAATGGCTCCTGGGATGAGAAGGAGGATAGTTTGAAGAAGTTGGGGCTAGTTTCCTTGGAGAGGTGAAGATTAGTGGGAAGCCAAAGGATTGAGAAGCCTTTAAAAATGAGCAGAGGACAACTAAAAGCACAACAAGAGGGGAGAGGATGAGATATGAGGGTAAGCCAGCTAGTAATATAAAAACAGATCACAAGATAAAAGGTAAAAGGTAAAGAGGCAAGAGTAGACATTGGACCGCATGAAATGAGGCTGGGGAAGTAGTAATTGGGGAGAAAGAAATGGCAGAGGAACTGAATAGGTACTTTGCATCAGTTTTCACAGCAAACCAGAACTTCATGAGAGTTAGGGGCAGATGTGAGTGTAGTGGCCATCACTAAGGACAAGGTGCTGGGGAATCTGAAAGGTCTGAAGGTCATCTGGACCAAATGGTCTACAGCCCAGAGTTCTGAAGGGAATAGCTCAGGAGATAGTAGAGGCAATGGAACGACTGGAGTCAGGGAGGGTCCCAGAGGGCTGGAAAATGGTTAATGTAACATCAGTGTTTAATAAGGGAGGGAGGCACTAGAGAGGAAACTATAGGCTGGTTAGTCTGACCTGGTTCGTTGGTAGGATTTAGAATGCATTATTAAGGATGAAATTGCAGAGTACTTGGAAGTGCAAGGTAAAATGGGGCTGGGTCAGCACAGCTTTGTCAAAGGGAGGTCATGCCTGAAAAATCTGTTAAAACTCTTTGAGGGGGTTATAAGCAGATCAGACAAAGGAGAGCCAGTGGGTGTGATCTATTTGGATTTCCAAAAGGCCTTTGACAAGGTGCAGCACAGGAGGCTGGTAAATAAGACAAGAGCCCATGGTGTCAGGAGCAAGGTAATGGCATGGATAGAGGATTGGCTGACTGGCAGAAAGCAGAGAGTGAAGATAAAGGGGTCTTTCTCAGGATGGCAGCCAGTGACTAGTGGAATTCCGCAGGGGTCAATGCTGGGACCACAACTATTCACATTAACGATCTGGATGAAGGAACTGAGAGCATTGTTGCTAAGTTTGCAAATGACACAAAGATAGGTGGAGGGACAGCGAGTGTTGAGGAAGGCTGCAGAAGGACTTGTACAGGCTAGGCAAGTGGGGACAGAAGTGGCAGATGGAATACAATGTGGGGAAATGTGATGTTATGCACTTTGGTAGGAAGAATAGAGGTGCAAACTATTTTCTAAATGGGGAAAGGCTTTGAAAATTTTAAGCACAAAGGGACTGGGAGTCTCAGTTCAGGATTCTCTTAAGGTTAACATGCAGGTTCAGTTGGCAGTTAGGGAGGCAAATGCAATGTTAGAATTTATTTCTAGAGGGCTAGAACACAAGCAGGGATGTACTGCTAAGGCTGTATAAGGCTCTGGTCGGACCCCATTTGGAATATTGTGAGCAGTTTGGGCCCCGCATCTAAGGAAGGATGTGTTAGTGTTGGAGGGAGTCCACAGGAGGTTTACAAGAATAATTGTGGGGATGAAGGGCTTGTCACATGAGGAGTGGTTGAGGACTCTGCGTCTCTATTTGACGGAGTTTAGAAGGATGAGGGGGGAACTGATTGAAATGTACAGAGTATTGAGAGGCCTGGATAGACTAGGATCAAAGGGCACACCTGCAGAGTGAAAGGACAACCGTTTAGAACTGAGATGATGAGGAATTTCTTCAGCCAGAGGGTGGTGACTCTGTGGAACTCAATACCACAGAGGGCTGTGGAGGCCAAGTCTAATTGTGTATTTAAGACAGAGGTAGATAGGCTCTTGATTAGTAAGGAGATCAAAGGTCATGGGGAGAAGCCAGGAGAATAGGGTTGAGAAATATTATCAGTCATGTTTGAATGAAAGAACAGACTTGATCGTCTGAATGGCCCAAATCTGCTTCTATATCTTATGGTCTTTTGGCCTTAACAGAAAGGAAGGCTGAGAGGAAATGCGATAGAAGTTTTGAAACTGATGAGCGGGCTGGATAGACAAGATAGGGAGAAGTTCTTTTAGCTTGTAAAAGATTGAGAACCAGAAGGCACCGTTTTGAAATGTTTTGCAAAAGAAGCAAATGAAAGGTGAGAAAAATCAATAGTTAAAGTTGTTAGAGTCTGGAATGCACTGCCTAGAAAGGTGGAGGCTGGTCCAATCGAGCCATTTAAAAGGGCATTGGATGGTTATTTAAGTAGAATAACCTGCAAGGTTACTGCCAGATGGAGGATAATGGCAATGAGTTAGGATCTTCAGTCAGAGATTCACAACGGACTGGGAGATAGCAAGAACTGCAGATGCTGGAGTC
Source organism: Rhincodon typus (assembly GCF_021869965.1). Taxonomy (NCBI): domain Eukaryota; kingdom Metazoa; phylum Chordata; class Chondrichthyes; order Orectolobiformes; family Rhincodontidae; genus Rhincodon; species Rhincodon typus. The sequence goes on along the minus strand of NW_025981996.1, from coordinate 1,729 downwards.
ACAGTCAATACAGTGTGGAGCTGGAGGTACACACCAGTTAATTTAACTGGAGAAAGTAGTGGAGGATGATGCGCTGGATGTCCTGATGAAGTGTCCAGGCCTGAAACATCGGCTCTCCTGCTCCTCTGATGCTGCCTGACCTCCTGTTTACTTCTAGCTCCACACTGTTTTGAGTCAAGATGGGCTGAATGGCCACAATAATATTTCTGTGATTTTGGTTATTGACCTTTCAGCAAATGAAAACAGGACATTTGTAGGGCCCTCATAATTGTAACACCTCAATGAAGTCTGCTCCAGTGATTTAGAGCTCAGTCATGGGTCTGATAACAATCCCTGAGGAACACCACTGGAAACTTCATCATGGAATCACCAGTTCACCAGGACACACTGCATCTAACTTCCAATCGGCAAACAATCCTCGTTGTTTATTGGTGGGTAGCCCTGATTAGCCATCTTCCCAACAGCCCAACCAGCCAATGTCCTTTAGGGAATGAAACTGCCATCCTTACCTGGTCTGGCCGACATGTGAGTCCAGGCCCACAGAAATGTGGTTGACTCTTAACTGCCCTCTAGGCAATTAGGGATGGGCAATAAATGCTGCCCTAGCCAGCGACACCCTCATCCCGTAAATGAATAAAGAAAAATATACATAATTGCAGGATTGGTTACCAGTTGCTGCAGTTGGTCATGGCGATGAGTTGTCCTGGTTGGTAAATCTTATTCCTCCAATGACAGCGACACTCACTGATATTCACACAGTCTCGGTCCTGAAGGAAAAGGCCTTGAGGACAGCGACAGCCTAGAACAAAGCAAACACTTCCATAGCATTAAAACATTCCTCTCATTCTGTCTCCTCAAAACCATCAGCACAGACAAGACTGATATCCGACCATGCTATTTCATCTCCACTCATCACCTTCTCAACACTTACAGCACCTTCAGGTAAAATCCCACTTCCCTCTCAATGTTTATTCGATAATTTACACTGTATCACAGCTGACTTCTAATGAGCAGAACAATGGTCCCAGAATAAGAGAATGATCAGCCCAATATGAGGCCATTTGGTCCACAGTGTCTGTACTGGCTCCTTGAAAAATCTATCCGATAAATTCCACTCTTCCTTCCAATATTTTTTCAGATACTCTTTGCAAAATTACTATTGAGCTTGCTTCCACTGTGTAATCACTCAACATGTTCAAGATCTGAACAACAAAAATCTTTTCTCATATATCCCTTCACACTTCTTGCCAATCACCTTTGACTTGTGTTCCCCTTGTAACAGTATCCCTGGTACCAGTTTCTCTGTTAGTTCTTCCATCAGCGTCCTCCCTGACTGCCAGCTCAATCAAAATCTCTCCTTACCTTCTCTTTGCTGAGGAGAACAATTCCAGCTCCTCCTGTCTATGTACACCCCAACATTGAGAGACATTCCCGGGATAACTTTACCACGGATCAGTCTGGGTGAGGAGATCAGATGTCCCTCACAAAGTGTGAGGTGGGACCCCCTTGAAGACCCAACCCACTGACTAGGAGGAGGTTTAAACTGTGAATGTGAAATTCTGTAGCACAGGGAATTCTCTGGAAAAGCCCCTGAGATAGAGTGAGGGTTCGATATTTCAGACAATTCTGACTGTTACCCAGAAAACACAACTGATGCATGTCCACACCCACACCACATCAATCCACATCCCCCCCCCCCCCCCCCCCCCCCCCCCCCCCCCCCCCCCCC